>NC_135996.1:5665565-5708065 GCF_053455715.1 Rhinoraja longicauda
CCTCCCTCCCTCCTCACCGCCCCTCCCTCCTCACCCTCCCTCCCTCAGCGCGGTGTGCTTTCGTGTTCCGTCTCAGGCATGGGAATGTAAACCACAGCGCTGTGAATCAGGGGTGACGGGGAGGAGCAGCCATTTACGGGCAGGGTGACTCTGGGCTGAGCTTACCGAAAGGCAGGGCAGGCCGCCTGTACACAGATGAATCAGCGGCAGTGGCTGGGGCTAGGCTGTGGACACATTGGGGCTGTGTCGCCACCTCATGGCCGCGGATGGTAAATCAGGGAGTGCTATTGAGGGCAGTGCAGCGTAGGTTCACCAGGTTAATTCCCGGGATATGGCGGGACAGTCGTAGGTTGAAAGACTGGAGCGACTGGGCTTGCGTTCACTGGGGAATTTAGATGGTAGACGTAAAATGCTGGAGTAACTCAGCGGGCCAGGCAGCATCGTTTTGGGTCGAGGCCCTTCTTCAGACTGATGTCAGGGGAGGGGGCGGGACAAGATAGGATGTAGTCGGAGACAGGAAGACTAGTGGGAGAACTGGGAAGGGGGAGGGGATAGAGAGAGGAAGCAGGAACTATCTGAATTTAGAGAAGTCAATGTTCGTACCGCTGGGGTGTAAGCTGCCCAAGCGAAATATGAGGTGCTGTTCCTCCAATTTGCGCTGGGCCTCACTCTGACATTGGAGGAGGCCCATGACAGAAAGGTCAGACTGGGAGTGGGAGGGGGAGTTGAAGTGCGGAGCCACCGGGAGATCAGGTTGCTTAAGGCGGACTGAGCGGAGGTGTTGAGGGAAACGATCGCCGAGCCTGCGCTTGGTCTCGCCGATGTAGAGAAGTTGACACCTGGAACAGCGGATGCAATAGATGAGGTTGGAGGAGGTGCAGGTGAACCTCTGTCTCACCTGGAAAGACTGTTTGGGTCCTTGGATGGAGTCGAGGGGGGAGGTAAAGGAACAGGTGTTGCATCTCCTGCGGTTGCAGGGGATTGAGAAGGATGAGAGGGGATCTTATTGTAACATATAAGATTATTAAGGGATTGGACACGCTAGAGGCAGGAAACATGTTCCCAATTTTTACATTTGCCCAGCCAATTAACCTACAAACCTGTACGTCTTTGGAGTGTGGGAGGAAACCGAAGATCTCGGAGAAAACCCACGCAGGTCACGGGGAGAACGTACAAACTCCATACAGACGGCGCCCGTAGTCAGGATCGAACCCGAGTCTCCGGCGCTGCATTCGCTGTAAGGCAGCAACTCTACCGCTGCGCCACCGCACCGTGTTATAGACAATTGGTGCAGGAGGAGGCCGTTCAGCCCTTCGAGCCAGCACCACCATTCAACGTGATCATGGCTGATCATTCTCAATCACTACCCCGTTCCTGCCTTCTCCCCAAACCCCTGACTCCGCTATCCTTAAGAGCTCTATCTAACTCTCTCTTGAATGCATTCAGAGAATTGGCCTCCACTGCCTTTTGAGGCAGAGAATTCCACAGATTTACAACTCTCTGACTGAAAAAGTTCTTAGACTGTGTGTGGCCTCTGGTTCTGGACTCCCCCAACATTGGGAACATTTTTCCTGCCTCTAGCTTGTCCAGTCCGTTTATGATTGTACGCGCCTCTATAAGATCCCCCTCTCATCCTTCGAAATTCCAGTGAATACAAGCCCAGTCTTTCCAATCTTTCCCCATGTGGCAGTCCCGCCATCCCGGGGATTAACCTGGTGTCCTTTCCTTTAAACAATGAAACACTCTGGAACTGTTAAAGAGCAGTAATGTCTGCAGTCATAGAAACATAGAAAATAGGTGCAGGAGTAGGCCATCCGGCCCTTCGAACCTGCACCGCCATTCAATATGATCATGGCTGATCATCCAACTCAGTATCCCGTACCTGCCTTCTCTCCATACCCCCTGATCCCTTTAGCCACAAGGGCCACATCTAACTCCCTCTTAAATATAGCCAATGAACTGGCCTCAACTACCTACTGTGGCAGAGAATTCCACAGATTCACCACTCTCTGTGTGAAAAGAAACGTTCTCATCTCGGTCCTAAAAGACTTCCCCCTTATCCTTAAACTGTGACCCCTTGTTCTGGACTTCCCCAACATCGGGAACAATCTTCCTGCATCTAGCCTGTCCAACCCTTAAGAATTTTGTAAGTTTCTATAAGATCCCCCCTCGATCTTCTAAATTCCAGCGAGTACAAGCCGAGTCTATCCAGTCTTTCTTCATATGAAAGTCCTGCCATCCCAGGGATCAATCTGGTGATGTGGGGAACGGTGGGGGAAAGTCATGTGGGGAATGTGCTTCTTACCGGGTACTCTTCAGTTAATTCCTGAACGAGGAGAATATCACAACTCCTAGACACAAAGGAGAGCATAAATGAGTGCAAAGTTCACCAGGCGGGAGAAAAGGGGGGGGGGGCAAAGGGGAAGAGAGAGGGGAGAGAGGGTGGACAAGAGAGGAGGGGGAGAAGGGGAAGAGAGGGAAGGAGGAGAGGGGGAGGAGAGAGAAAAGGAGAGGAGGAGGAGAGAGGAGGGGAGAAGAAGAGAGAGAAGGGGAGAGGGGGAGCAGAGAGAAGGGGAGGAGAGAGATGGAGAGAAGAGAGAGAAGGGGAGGAGGAGGAGAGAGAAGGGGTTAGAGGAGGAGGAGAGAGGAGGGGAAGAGGGGGAGGAGAGAGAAGGAGAGAGAAGGGGAGGAGGTAGATGGAGAGAAGAGAGAGAAGAGGGAGGATAGAGAAGGAGGAGAGAGAAGGGGAGAGGGGGAGGAGAGAGGAGGGGAAGGGGAAGGGGGGGAGAGAGAAGGGGAGAAGAGGGAGGATAGAGAAGGAGGAGAGAAGGGGAGAGAGGGAGGAGAGAGGAGGGGAAGGGGTGAGAGAGAAGGGGGAGAAAGGGAAGGGGTGAGAGGGAGGATTGGAAGAATGGGAAAGGAGAGAAGGGGAGGAGAGAGAAGGGGATGATAAGGGGTGAGAGAGGCAGGGGGAAGGAGGGGGGAGGAGAGAGAAGGGGGTGAGAGAGCAGGGGGTGGGAGAGAATGGGGAGATAAGGGGGTGAGAGGGGAAGGGGGGAAGGAGGGAAGGGGGGAAGGAAGGAAGGAGGGAAGGAGGGAAGGGGGAAGGGGAGGAGTGTGAAGGAGGGAAGGGGATGAAGGATGCTCACCGGTGTGCCTTCGACGTCCGGCACAGGTCACAGATGAGCTGCTGGTCGGTGGCGCAGTAGACGGTGAGAGGCCTGTCGTGCTCGCGGCACTTCCTCGGCCACGCCACGCTGGGCTTGCGGGGCACGGGCTTGGCCTCCCGCAGCCGCTCCACCAGGTTGGCGGCCAGGAAGTTCTTGGTGAAGCTTTGATCTGGGAATACCTGTGGGGGCAAGAAAAACACAGAAACATAGGAAACTGGTGCAGGGGGAGGCCCTTCGGCCCTTCGAGCCAGCACCGCCACTCAACACGGTCGCGGCTGATCATCCACAATCAGTTCCCCCGTTCCTGCTTTCCCCTGATTCCGTTAGCCCCAGTGAATCGGCCTCCAGTGCCTGCCTTGTAAGGCGAGGTCACGAGGGTGTGAACGGGGTCACGTGTGTACGTAGAGGCTGGTCACGCGTGAAGGAGAGATGCGAATGTGCCACATTGGGGGCGGGGGGGGGGGGGTGGAGGTGTGAACGGGGTCACGTGTGCTCAGATGTGGGTCACGTGGGAGAGAGGTCACATGCGTGTCCCGAGGTGCGAATGGGGTCACGTGTGAGTGTGTCACGGCGGGAGCAGGAGGTGTGAAGTGGATCACACGGGTATCGAGGCACGCGGTGGCACTTGTGCGCTAAGAGGCGTGTCACGTGCGAACGAGAGGTGTGAATGGGGTCACGAATTGTGAACAAGGTCACGTGGGAGCCTGAGGTGCGAAGGTGTGAATGGGGTCACGTGTGGGGGTGGGGGGGCGAGGATCACAATGGGTCACATGTGAGGTGTGAATGTGTCCTTGTGCGAGGTGTGAATGGGTCATGTGTGAAGTGTGAATGGGGTCACGTGTGTGCTAAGGGGCGTGTCAAGTGCGAACGAGAGATGTGATTGGGGTCACGTGTGGGGGGCGAGGATCACAATGGGTCACGTGTGAGGTGTGAATGTGTCCTTGTGCGAGGTGTGAATGGGTCATGTGTGAAGTGTGAATGGGGTCACGTGTGTGCTAAGGGGCGTGTCAAGTGCGAACGAGAGGTGTGATTGGGGTCACGTGTGGGGGCGAGGATCACAATGGGTCACGTGTGAGGCGTAAATGGGGTCACGTGTGTGCTCAGAGGCATGTCACGTGCAAACGAGAGTGAATGGGTTCACGTGTGTGAGGTGTGAATGGGGTCATCTGTGAGGTGTGAATGCGTCCTCGTGTGAGGTGTGAATGGGGTCACGCGTGTGAGGTGGGAATGGGGTCACATGTGTGAGGTCTGAATGGGGTCACGTGTGTGCTAAGAGGCGTGTCACGTGCGAATGAGAGGTGTGAATGCGGTCACGTGTGGGGGACGAGGATCACAATGGGTCACGTGTGAGGTGTGAATGGGGTCACGTGTGTGAGGTCTGAATGGGGTCACGTGTGTGCTAAGAGGCATATCATGCGCGAACAAGAGGTGTGAATGTGGTCACGTGTGTAGGGGTGGGGCGAGGATCACAACGGGTCACGTGTGTGGGGTGGGGCGAGGATTACAACGGGACACGTGTGTGGGGCAAGGGCCACAGTGGGTCACGTGTGTGGGGGCGAGTGGCGAGGATCACGTGTGTGGGGGCGAGTGGCGAGGATCACAATGGGTCACGTGTGGAGGGGTGGGGCGAGGATCACAACGGGCCACGTGTGTGGGGCGAGGGCCACAGTGGGTCACGTGTGTGGGGGCGAGTGGCGAGGATCACAGTGGGTCACGTGTGTGGGGGCGAGTGGCGAGGATCACGACGGGTCACGTGTGTGGGGGCGAGTGGCGAGGATCACAATGGGTCACGTGTGGAGGGGTGCGGCGAGGATCACAGTGGGTCACGTGTGGGGGCGAGTGGCGAGGATCACAATAGGTCACGTGTGTGGGGGGGAGTGGCGAGGATCACAACGGGTCACGTGTGTAGGGGTGGGGCGATGGATCACAGTGGGTCACGTGCCGCGGGGTCTCACCTGACGACACTGCGGACACGAGTAATTGCCGCCCTCGGCCCCGTCGAGCTCCGGAGCCGCCGCTCCCTCCGCCTGCGCCAGGCGCCTCTGCCGCTCGCGACTCTCCCACACGCGGCCGATGCAGGCGCGGCAGAAGCTGTGTCCGCAGCCCAGGATGACGGGCTGGCGGAAGAGTTCGAGGCAGACGGAGCAGCTGAGCTCCCGCCGCAGGGAGCCGGCCGTCGTCGTGGTCGTGGTCGTCGTCTTCGTCGTCCCGCCGCCGCCATTATATTCCTCCACCTTCTCCCCGTCCCGCTCCCACTGCGCATGCTCGCCGCGCCCCTCGCTGCCCGCTCCGCGCATGCTCGCTGCGCCGCCGCCGGCGCAAGTAATAGACGACTAGTCTCTGACGCGGGCTGATGACGTCCGCGACGCGGCCGCCATCTTTGATCCTGGCCGCCCGCCCCCCTCTGTTGCCAACACAACCAAATGCCGCCACTTTTGATCCTGGCCGCCTCTGTTGATGCCAGGACTTAACCAAATGCCGCCATCTTTGATCCTGGTGATGCCCTTCGAGTCAGCACCGCCTTTCAATGTGATCATGGCTGATCATTCTCAATCAGTACCCCGTTCCTGCCTTCTCCCCAGTATGAAGAAGGGTCTCGACCCGAAACGTCACCCATTCCTTTTCTCCCGAGATGCTGCCCGACCCGCTGAGTTATTCCAGCATTTTGTGAATAAATCGATTTGTACCAGCATCTGCAATTATTTTCTTATTGTCCCCATACCCCCTGACTCCGCTATCCTTAAGAGCTCTATCCAGCTCTCTCTTGAATGCATTCGGAGAATTGGCCTCCACTGCCTTCTGAGGCAGAGAATTCCACAGATTCACAACTCTCTGACTGAAAAAGTTTTTCCTCATCTCAGTTCTAAATGGCCGACCCCTTATTCTTAAACTGTGGCCCCTTGTTCTGGACTCCCCCAACATTGGGAACATGTTTCCTGCCTCTAACGTGTCGAACCCCTTAATAATCTTATACGTTTCAATAAGATCCCCGCTCATCCTTCTAAATTCCAGTGTATACAAACCTAGTCGCTCCAGTCCTTCTCTCCAGAGATGCTGCTTGTCCCGCTGAGTTACTCCAGCACTTTGTATCTACTGTGACTTGTCTTTGATTGCATTAAGCACTTTGGAGGATTTTTTGCTTTGCATTCGTAGTGTGGTTATTAATTTATCGAATTCGTCTTTAATTATATTATCTATATTTATCCTGTTTGCGAGGTGCAAGAAATAAAAATATAAATGTCACCATGGTCAATTATTCCAAAGTCAGAATTGTGTCTTTCAGGGGCCACATGGGAGGGGGACGCGGTCCCTTTAAGACGTCGCGGTTGCCACGGCGACGTGGTTGCCCCGACAACTGGACGCCGCTTCCGTAAACAAAGGGCGCTCCGCCCCCTCTGCAGCCGCCTTAAAGGGACCGCGCACCTCCCCATCGTGAAGGCTGATCACTGATTTCATACTCTCTCTCTTTCTGTCTCTCCCTCTCACATCTAAACTGGGCCAAGATGTGCACAAAGCCGAAGGGGCGAGCGCAGCAATGGCAGGAGAACATGAAGGTACGAACATGTGGGGAGAGGGAGGGAGTTTCACAGCACAGCACACATTATTTAAGGAGGTGCAGGGAAAAAAAACTGCAGATGCTGGTTTAAATGGAAGGTAGACACACAATGCTGGAGTAACTCAGCGGGTCAGGCAGCATCTCAGGAGAGAAGGAATGGGTGACGTTTCGGGTCAGTCTGAAGAAGGGTCTCGACCCGAAACGTCACCCATTCCTTCTCTCCTGAGATGCTGCCTGTCCCCGCTGAGTTACTCCAGCATTTTGTGTCTAGCTTCGGTTCAAACCAGCATCTGCAGTTCCTTCCTACACATTTCCCCCACTCCCCTTGTGTGTGTGTATGTGTGGAGAGTCACAGAGTGATACAGCGTGGAAACAGACCCACCTTGTCCTCACCGGCCAACATGCCCCATCTACACTAGTCCAACCTGCCTGCGTTTGTCGCATATCCCTCCAAACCTGTCCTTTCCATGTACCCGTCCAAATGTATCTTAAATGTTGTGATAAACGAAACAAAATCACAAACGACATTCTCCTCTCCTCCGACGCTGGCAACCTCAACATCCTCATCCTACTTGACCTCAGCGCCGCCTTTGACACCATAAATCACTCCATTCTCCTCACCCGACTTGAAACCTCCCTTAACATCACCGGCACAGCCCTATCCTGGTTCAAATCTTACCTCTCTGACAGACACCAGTTCATCTCCATTAACAACTGTAAATCCCCCACCGCTCAACCTCCCCCAAGGTGTCCCCCAAGGCTCAGTCCTTGGCCCCCTCCTCTTCATCCTCTACCTGTTCCCCCTTGGTCAATTAATCCGCCGTCATGGTCTCAACTTCCACTGCTTCGCCGATGATATCCAGCTCCTCATCTCCACCAAGTCAATCTCCTCCACCACACACTCTACACTGACAAACTGCATTACTGAAATAAAATCTTGGCTTCAATCAAACTTCCTCAAACTCAATTGCAACAAATCTGAAATCATTATCATTGGTCCAAAAATGCTCACCAAATCCACCCAAAACTTCATCCTCAACATTGATGGTCTCCCAGTATCCACCTCACCTCACATCCGGAATCTTGGAATCATCCTTGATCAAACCCTCTCCTTCGACAAACACATCAAACACATCACAAAGACAGCCTTCTTCCACCTCAAAAACATTGCCCGTCTCCGTCCATCCCTCTCCTCCACAGCTGCAGAAACCCTCATCCACGCCTTCATCACCTCCCGTCTGGATTACTGCAACAGCCTCCTCTACGGCGCACCCTCAAAAATCATCAATAAACTTCAATACATTCAAAACTCCCCTGCCCGTCTACTCACACACACCTCGATCCGTGACCATATCACCCCCGTCCTTTATAAACTCCACTGGCTCCCCATCCCCCAGAGAATCCAGTACAAAATCCTCCTCATAACCTACAAAGCCCTCCATAACCTGGCCCCATCCTACCTGACCGACCTCCTCCACAGGCACACTCCCACCTGCACCCTCCGCTCTGCCGCTGCCAATCTCCTATCCCCCCACATCCGGACTAAACTCAGATCCTGGGGGGACAGGGCTTTCTCCATCGCTGCTCCCACCCTATGGAACTCACTACCCCAAACCGTTAGAGACTCCCCCACACTCACCACATTCAAAACATCGCTGAAGTCTCACCTATTCAGTACTGCCTTCAACCACTGAAGGTCACCTCACCTTCTGTCTCCTTTCTCTGTTCATTTATTTATTTACTTATTTATCTATTTATTCATTTCCCCTATGTTCTCAAAATTTCTGTAAAGCGTCTTTGAGTATATGAAAAGCGCTATATAAATGTAATGTATTATTATTATTATTATAATCCCAGCCTCAACTACCTCCTCTGTCAGCTTGTTCCATAAACCCACCACCCCCTGTGTGAAAAGGCTGCCCCTCTGGTTCCTATTCAATCTTTCCCCCCCCCTCACCTATGCCCTCTGGTCCTCGATTCCCCTACTCTGGGCAAGAGACTCTGTGCATCTACCCGATCTATTCCTCTCATGATTTTATACACCTCTAAGATCGCCCCTCATCCTCTTACGCTCCAAGGAATAGAGCCCCAGGCTGCCCCAACCTCCCCCTGTAGCTCAGGCCCCTCGAGTCCTGGCAACATCCTCGTGTGGCCTCACAGTTCCACACACGCACTACCCTCTGTGTGAAGAAGTTTAGTTGTGTTTAGAGATACAACGCGGAAACTGGCCCTTCGGCCCACCGGGTCCGCGCCGACCAGCGATCCCCGCAGACCAGCGATCCCAGCACACTAACACCATCCTACACACACACACGCACACACACTAGGGACAATTTACACGAATACCAACCTGCACGACTTTGGAGTGCGGGTTGGAATGCATTCAAGAGAGAACTAGATAGAGCCCTTAAGGATAGCGGAGTCAGGGGGTATGGGGAGAAGGCAGGAACGGGGTACTGATGGAGAATGATCAGCCATGATCACATTGAATGGCAGTGCAGGCTCGAAGGGCCGAATGGCCTATTCCTGCGCCTATTGTCTATTGAGACCGAAGATCTTGGAGAAAACCCACGTAGGTCACGGGGGGGAGAACGTACAAACTCCGCGCGGACAGCGCCCGCAGTCGGGATGGGACCCGGGTCTCTGGCGCTGTGAGGCAGCAGCTCTACCCGCTGCGCCACCGTGGTAGCCTCTCAGTTTCGGGAAACACACGACGGTGAAACATAGAAACATAGGTGCAGGAGTAGGCCATTCGGCCCTTCGAGCCTGTACGCACCGCCATTCAATATGATCATGGCTGATCATCCAACTCAGTATCCCGTACCTGCCTTCTCTCCATACCCCCTGATCCCTTTAGCCACAAGGGCCACATCTAACTCCCTCTTAAATATAGCCAATGAACTGGCCTCAACTACCCTCTGTGGCAGAGAATTCCACAGATTCACCACTCTGTGTGAAACAAAACGTTCTCATCTCGGTCCTAAAAGACTTCCCCCTTATCCTTAAACTGTGTGACCCCTTGTTCTGGACTTCCCCAACATCGGGAACAATCTTCCTGCATCTAGCCTGTCCAACCCCTTAAGAATTTTATAAGTTTCTATAAGATCCCCCCTCAATCTTCTAAATTCCAGCGAGTACAAGCCGAGTCTATCCAGTCTTTCTTCATATGAAAGTCCTGCCATCCCAGGGATCAATCTGGTGAACCTTCTCAGTACTCCCTCTATGGCAAGAATGTCTTTCCTCAGATTACGAGACCAAAACTGTACACAATACTCCACCAATGCCCTGTACAACTGCAGCAGAACCACCCTGCTCCTATACTCAAATCCCCTCGCTATGAATGCCAACATACCATTCGCTTTCTTCACTGCCTGCTGCACCTGCATGCCTACTTTCAATGACTGGTGTACCACGACACCCAGGTCTCGTTGCATCTCCCCTTCTCCTAATCGGCCACCATTCAGGTAATAGTCTGCTTTCCTGTTCTTGCCGCCAAAGTGGATAACCTCACATTTATCCACATTATACTGCATCTGCCATGCATCTGCCCACTCACCTAACCTATCCAAGTCACGTTGCAGCCTCCTAGCATCCTCCTCACAGCTAACACTGCCCCCCAGCTTCGTGTCATCCGCAAACTTGGAGATGTTGCATTCAATTCCCTCGTCCAAATCATTAATATATATTGTAAATAGCTGGGGTCCCAACACTCTCGGAACGCGGCGAAGTGGCCCAGTCCCGCTATCGGTAAACTGTTCTGTTTCTCCCCCTTCCAGAGGCACGACGAGATAGAAGCGATGAAAGCGAATCTCGCCAGGTACCGTACAAGAACCGGCAGGGGACGTGGAGTGGAGAGCGGGGGGAGGAACGGGCAGGTTGTTGGTTGAAACCGGGGACCAAAACCTGGTTCTGGACTCCCCCAACATTGGAAACATGTTTCCTGCCTCTAACGTGTCATATCATATCATATATATACAGCGCGGAAACAGGCCTTTTCGGCCCACCAAGTCCGTGCCGCCCAGCGATCCCCGTACATTAACACTATCCTACACCCACTAGGGACAATTTTTTTATTTTTTTACCCAGCCAATTAACCTACAAACCTGTACGTCTTTGGAGTGTGGGAGGAAACCGAAGATCTCGGAGAAAACCCACGCAGGTCACGGGGAGAACGTACAAACTCCTTACAGTGCAGCACCCGTAGTCAGGATCGAACCTGAGTCTCCGGCGCTGCATTCGCTGTAAAGCAGCAACTCTACCGCTGCGCTACCGTGCCGCCCAACCCCTTAATAATCTTATACGTTTCGATAAGATCCCCTCTCATCCTTCTAAATTCCAGTGTATACAAGCCTAGTCGCTCCAGTCTTTCAACATACGACAGTCCCGCCATTCCGGGAATTAACCTACGCTGCACGCCCTCAATAGCAAGAATATCCTTCCTCAAATTTGGGGACCAAAACTGCACACAGTACTCCAGGTGCGGTCTCACTAGGGCCCTGTACAACTGCAGAAGGACCTCTTTGCTCCTATACTCAACTCCTCTTGTTATGAAGGCCAACATTCCATTGGCTTTCTTCACTGCCTGCTGTACCTGCATGCTTCCTTTCAGTGACTGATGCACTAAGACACCCAAATCTCGTTGTAAGGACACCCAGATCTCGCATGCAACAAAAGCTTTTCACTGTACCTCGGTACACATGACAGTAATAAAAAACCAAACTAAACTAAATCTGCAGTTCCGTGTCCTATGGTGCGGAAACACTGGCAGGAAACAGATGGGCTTGTATACACTGGAATTTAGAAGGATGAGAGGGGATCTTATCGAAACATATAAGATTATTAAGGGGATGGACACGTTAGAGGCAGGAAACATGTTCCCAATGTTGGGGGAGTCCAGAACAAGGGGCCACACAGTTTAAGAATAAGGGGTAGGCCATTTAGAACGGAGATGAGGAAAAACCTTTTCAGTCAGAGAGTTGTGAATCTGTGGAATTCTCTGCCTCAGAGGGCAGTGGAGGCCAGTTCTCTGAATGCATTCAAGAGAGAGCTAGATAGAGCTCTTAAGGATAGCGGAGTCAGGGGGTATGGGGAGAAGGCAGGTACGGGGTACTGATTGAGAATGATCAGCCATGATCAATAGACAATAGGTGCAGGAGGAGGCCATTCAGCCCTTCGAGCCAGCACCGCCATTCAATGCGATCATGGCTGATCACTCTCAATCAGTACCCCGTTCCTGCCTTCTCCCCATACCCCCTCACTCCGCCATCCTTAAGAGCTCTATCCAGCTCTCTCTTGAAAGCATCCAACGAACTGGCCTCCACTGCCTTCTGAGGCAGAGAATTCCACACCTGAATGGTGGTGCTGGCTCGAAGGGCCGAATGGCCTCCTCCTGCACCTATTGTCTATTGTCGATCCAATCAAAGGAAAGACTAGACATGATTACTATCAAACCGTCCTCAGTGTACAGATACGGGACAAAGGGCACAACATTTAAGTGAAAAATAAAGTCCAATTAAAGATAGTTCAAAGGTCTCCAGTGAGGTTGATGGGACCGCTCTCTAGCTGGTGAGAGGACGGTTCAGTTGCCTGATAACAGCCGGGAAGAAACTGCCCCTGAATCTGGAGGTGTGCGTTTTCACACTTCTGTACCTCTTGCCCCGATGGCAGAGGGGGGGAAGAGGGAGCGGCCGAGGGGGGGGGGGGGGAGAGACTGGTCCTTGATTAATGCTGCTGGCCTTGCCTATTTCCACGCTGTTATCACTCTGGGTTGCCCATCTGCCTCCTGAGGCGTTTTGTCTGCGTGTCTGCGTGACTCTGTGAATCTATTTTGGGCCGTCGACAGCAGGAAGGACGCGTGAGACAAAGGCCTTTTGGCAAACAGGAAGATCTGGTGGGCTGGGGGCCAGCTGCTGTCTGACCCGCTGAGTGTAGTTCAGTTTAGAGACACAGCGCGGAAACAGGCCCTTCGGCCCACCGAGTGTGATCCCCCCCCCCGCACATTAACACCATCCTGCACACACTGGGGACAATTTTACATTTCCACCAAGCCAATTAACCTACAAACCTTAAGAGCTAGATAGAGCTCTTAAGGATAGCGGAGTCAGGGGAGAAGGCAGGAACGGGGTACTGATTGAGAATGATCAGCCATGATCACATTGATTGGCGGTGCTGGCTCGAAGGGCCGAATGGCCTCCTCCTGCACCTATTGTCTATTTATTGAGAACATACAAAATTCTTAAAGGATTGGACACGCTAGAGGCAGGAAAAATGTTCCCCATGTTGGGGGAGTCCAGATCCAGGGGCCACACACAGCTTAAGAATAAGGGGTCGGCCATTTTAAGACTGAGATGAGGAAAAACCTTTTCGGTTGTGAACCTGTGGGATTCTCTGCCGCAGAAGGCAGTGGAGGCCGATTCACTGGATGTTTTCACGAGAGAGTTAGACTTAGCTCTTTGGGGCTAACGGAATCAAGGGATGTGGGGAGAGGGCAGGAATGGGGGAACTGATTGTGGATGATCAGCCGTGATCACGTTGAATGGCCGGTGCTGGCTGGAAGGGCCGAATGGATGGCCTTACTCCTGCACCTATGTCTCTCCGTGTCCTACCTTTGGCAGCTGGAGGAAGGTGTTGAACACGAACCTTAACCTGAAGGCGATGGAGGCTACCAACACGTCAAAGATCGCAGAGCAGCAGCTGAGAGCCATTGACCGGGAGGTGAAGGTGGCACGACGGGCCATTCTGCTGGTGAGTGTGACCCCCGTATCTCTCAGAGGTTGCAGGGTGTTGTGGACGCAGTCCAGACCACCACACAGGCCGACCTCCTTTCCATTGACTCCATCTGCACCTCACGCTGCCTCGGCGAAGCCTGTCTGTACGGAGTTTGCACGTTCTCCCCGTGACCTGCGTGGGTTTTCTCCGAGAACTTCGGTTTCCTCCCACACTCCAAAGACGTGGGGATTTGCAGGTTAATTGGCTCGGTGTAAGTGTAAAATTGCCCCTTGTGTACGTAGGATAGTAGCTCCTCTTCGAGCCTGTACGCACCGCCATTCAATATGATTATGGCTGATCATCCAGCTCAGTATCCCGTACCTGCCTTCTCTCCATACCCCCTGATCCCTTTAGCCACAAGGGCCACATCTAACTCCCTCTTAAATATAGCCAATGAACTGGCCTCAACTACCTTCTGTGGCAGAGAATTCCACAGACTCACCACTCTCTGTGTGAAGAAATGTTTTCTCATCTCGGTCCTAAAAGACTTCCCCCTTATCCTTAAACTGTGACCCCTTGTTCTGGACTTCCCCAACATCGGGAACAATCTTCCCACATCTAGCCTCTCCAACCCCTTAAGAATTTTGTATGTTTCAATAAGATCCCCCTCAGTCTTCTAAATTCCAGCGAGTATAAGCCTAGTCTATTCAGTCTTTCTTCATATGAAAGTCCTGCCATCCCAGGGATCAATCTGGTGAACCTTCTCTGTACTCCCTCTAAGGCTAGAATGTCTTTCCTCAGATTAGGAGACCAAAACTGTACACAATACTCCAGGTGCGGTTTCACCAAGGTTGCAGCAGAACCTCCCTGCTCCTATACTCAAATCCTCTTGCTATGAATGCTAACATTCTTGCAGTCTTGGTCTCCTCATGTGAGGAAGGACATCCTTGTAATTGAGGCAGTGCAGCGTAGGTTCACGAGATCAATCCCCTGGGATGGCAGGACTTTCATATGAAGAAAGACTGGATAGACTCGGCTTGTACTCGCTGGAAGTTAGAAGACTGAGTGGGGATCTTATTGAAACATATAAAATTCTTAAGGGGTTGGAGAGGCTAGATGCGGGAAGATTGTTCCCTATGTTGGGGAAGTCCAGAACAAGGGGTCACAGCTTAAGGATAAGGGGGAAGTCTTTTAGGACCGAGATGAGAAAACATTTCTTCACACAGAGAGTGGTGAGTCTGTGGAATTCTCTGCCACAGAAGGTAGTTGAGGCCAGTTCATTGACTATATTTAAGAGGGAGTTAGATGTGGCCCTTGTGGCTAAAGGGATCAGGGGGTATGGAGAGAAGGCAGGTACGGGATCCTGAGTTGGATGATCAGCCATGATCATATTGAATGGCGGTGCAGGCTCGAAGGGCCAAATGGCCTACTCCTGCACCTATTTTCTATGTTTCTATGTCCCTCTCTTTCCCCTCCCCTTCCCAGTTCTCCCACTAGTCTTCCTGTCTCCACCTACATCCTTTCTTTGTCCCCCCCCCCGCCCCTGACATCAGTCTGAAGAAGGGTCTCGACCCGAAACGTCACCCATTCCTTCTCTCCAAGATGCTGCCTGACCCGCTGAGTTACTCCAGCAGCTTGTGATACCTAGGGTGGCGTTAATGTGTGGGGATCGCTGGTCGGCGCGGACTCGGTGGGCCGAAGGGCCTGTTTCCGCGCTGTACCTGTAAACGCAACAAAACCAAATTAAAGATAGAATGTGTAGGAAGGAACTACTGGTTTAAACCAAAGACAGACACAAAAAAGCTGGAGTAACTCAGCGGGTCAGGCAGCATCTCTGGAGAGAAGGAATGGGTGACGTTTCGTGGTCGAGACCCTTCTTCAGACTGAGAGTCGGGGGAGAGGGAAACGAGAGGTGTAGACGGTGATGTGGAGAGAGATAGAACAAATGAACGAAAGATGTGCAAAAAAGTAACGATGATAAAGGAAAAAGGCCGTTGTTGGATGTGGGCTCGGTGAAAACAGCAGTTGTACAGGGCCCTGGTGAGACCACATCTGGAGTATTGTGTACATAGACATAGAAACATAGAAAATAGGTGCAGGAGTAGGCCATTCGGCCATTCAATATGATCATGGCTGATCATCCAGCTCAGTAGACTGTACCTGCCTTCTCTCCATACCCCCTGATCCCTTTAGCCACAAGGGCCACAATCTAACTCCCTCTTAAGTATAGCCAATGAATTGGCCTCAACTACCTTCTGTGGCAGAGAATTCCACAGACTCACCACTCTCTGTGTGAAGAAATGTTTTCTCATCTCGGTCCTAAAAGACTTCCCCCTTATCCTTAAGCTGTGACCCCTGGTTCTGGACTTCCCCAACATCGGGAACAATCTTCCTGCATCTAGCCTCTCCAACCCCTTAAGAATTTTATATGTTTCAATAAGATCCCCCCTCAGTCTTCTAAATTCCAGCGAGTACAAGCCGAGTCTATCCAGTCTTTCTTCATATGAAAGTCCTGCCATCCCAGGGATCAATCTGGTGAATCTTCTCTGTACTCCCTCTAAGGCAAGAATGTCAGATCATATTACAAACTTCACGATAAGTTAGGGTCATTTTCTTGACTACAGTTTAATAACTGCGAAAAAATTAATACTTAAATTTGGGGAAGAACAGTAACCCCCACAATCAAAATGTGGATTATACGGACCTTGCATTTGGAGAAAATAAGGTTTGTCTTAATTGACAAACAAGATCTATTTTTTAAAATTTGGTCCCCATTTATTGAATTTTTAAAAAAGTAAATGGGTTTGACACAAAACTAAAATTTAAAACTAAAGTTAAAACTTGAGTTTAGGGTTGGATGTACAACTATACTCATTAACTCCAGGATCTATCCCCCATAACCTTTATATTTATAATTCTCTTTCTTCCTTGCTAATAAAAATACAAATAAAATATTTAAAAAAAACAAAACTATCTTCTGGTATCTTCCAATAGACAATAGACAATAGGTGCAGGAGGAGGCCATTCGGCCATTCGAGCCAGCACTGCCATTCAATGTGATCATGGCTGATCATTCTCAATCAGTACCCCGTTCCTGCCTTCTCCCCATACCCCCTGACTCCGCTATCCATAAGAGCTCTATCCAGCTCTCTCTTGAATGCATCCAGAGAATCGGCCTCCACTGCCTTCTGAGGCAGAGAATTCCACAGATTCACAACTCTCTGACTGAAAAAGTTTTTCCTCATCTCAGTTCTAAATGGCCGACCCCTTATTCTTAAACTGTGTGTGGCCCCTGGTTCTGGACTCCCCCAACATTGGGAACATGTTTCCTGCCTCTAACGTGTCCAACCCCTTAATAATCTTATACGTTTCGATAAGATCCCCTCTCATCCTTCTAAATTCCAGTGTATACAAGCCTAGTCGCTCCAGTCTTTCAACATATGATATTCCCGCCATTCCGGGAATTAACCTGGTGAACCTACGCTGCACGCCCTCAATAGCCTAGTCGCCGGCAGTCGCCTTAAAATCGCCTAAGTGGGACAGGCCCTTTAGATAGAACTCTTAAAGATAGCGGAGTCAGGGGGTACGGGGAGAGGGCAGGAACGGGTTACTGATTGTGGACGATCAGCCATGATCACGGTGAATGGCAGTGCTGGCTCGAAGGGCCGAATGGCCTTCTCCTGCATCTATGTTTCTCACAGGGGGGAGGGGGGATGGGGCTCCCCTTGTCCTACCTTTGGCAGCTGGAGGAAGTTGTTGAGCAGGAACCTTAGCCTGAAGTCTATTGTCTACGTTGGGCCCAAACCTCTCCTACATTGGTGCAGCACCCTCTCCTCCCCCCCTCCCCCACTCCATCCCCCTCAACCTCCCTCCCCTTCCCCTCCCCCAAACTCCACCCCCCTCCCCTTCCTCAAACTCCACCCCCCTCCCCTTCCCCTCCCCAAACTCCATCCCCCTCAACCCCCCCCTTATCCCCCCTCTCTCCCTCCCTCCTCCCCTCCCCCTCCCCAAACTCCATCCCCCTCAACCCCCCCCCTTATCCCCCCTCTCTCCCTCCCTCCTCCCCTCCCCCTCCTCCAACTCCATCCCCTCAACCCCCCTTGTCCCCCCTCCCTCCCTAGGAGATAGATTTAAGATCCCCTCTCATCCTTCTAAATTCCAGTGTATACAAGCCTAGTCGCTCCATGTCTTTCAACATACGACAGTCCCGCCATTCCGGGAATTAACCTGGTGAACCTACGCTGCACCCTCCCCCCCCCACTCCCCCCTCCCACCTCCCCCCCCTCCCTCCATACCCCTCAACCCCCCCTTATCCACCCTCCCTCCCCACTCTCTCCCTCCCCCCCCCCTCCCCCTCACTCCATACTCAACCCCCCCTTATCCCCCTCCCTCCGTAGAAGATAGATTTAAACTTTAAAATGTGAATAGCCTTAAAACTATAACACCGATTTCAATGAAACTTCTTCCATTGGCACCAAAGGGGGCGACGGTGAGTAAGTTGGGCCTAAAATTGCCGCGCTATCGTGTCGTTCAGGAACAAACAAACTCTACATACTAGAGTTTTAGTGTGTAGAAGATAGAACCCTCGCAGGTCACAGGGAGAACGTGCGTGCGAACTCCGTACAGACAAGCGCCCGCGGTCGGGGTGGAACCAGGGTTCACGGTGAGGCAGCGAATCTACCGCCGCGCCAACATGGCCGTATGTTACGGTAGGGGGTAGCGTGGTCATCTTCCCCTCTAACTCTCTCTCTCTCACACGCAGATGCGGCAAGCGGCCCTGAAGGAGTTACTTCAGGCCGAGAACAAGCAGTACGTGGGGGAGCTGCAGCTGATCGGGAAGACCTTCTACAAGGAGCGACTCTGAGCGCAAGGGTCCCTGTTTAACGTTGACCCCTGCTCCCCCCCATGACCCCCAGGATCACGGACTCGCGCCGGAGAACCAGCGCTCCACTCACCTGCAGGAGCTTCAATAAACCTATTACTTTTCACCCCGTGGTTTATAATGGGTTTAAATTATACCCGAACAAGACCTGTTAGAAACATAGAAAATAGGTGCAGGAGTAGGCCATTCGGCCCTTCGAGCCTGTACGCACCGCCATTCAATATGATCATGGCTGATCATCCAACTCAGTATCCTGTACCTGCCTTCTCTCCATACCCCCTGATCCCTTTAGCCACAAGGGCCACATCTAACTCCCTCTTAAATATAGCCAATGAACTGGCCTCAACTACCTTCTGTGGCAGAGAATTCCACAGATTCATCACTCTCTGTGTGAAGACAAAAACTCGGTCCTAAAAGACTTCCCCCTTATCCTTAAACTGTGTGACCCCTTGTTCTGGACTTCCCCAACATCGGGAACAATCTTCCCGCATCTTGCCTGTCCAACCCCTTAAGAATTTTGTAAGTTTCTATAAGATCCCCCCTCAGTCTTCTAAATTCCAGCGAGTACAAGCCGAGTCTATCCAGTCTTTCTTCATATGAAAGTCCTGCCATCCCAGGGATCAATCTGGTGAACCTTCTCTGCCCAAAACTCTCCTGCATTGGTGAAGCACCCTCTCCTCTTCTCCCCCACCCCCCACTCCCCCTTCCCCCTCCCCCCTCCCTCCGGCACTGCATTCGCTGTAAGGCAGCAACTCTACCGGAGTGGCGGGACTGTCGTGCGTTGAAAGACTGGAGCGACTAGGCTTGTACACACTGGAATTTAGAAGGACGAGAGGGGATCTTATCGAAACGTATAAGATTATTAAGGGGTTGGACACGCTAGAGGCAGGAAACATGTCCCCAATGTTGGGGGAGTCCAGAACAAGGGGCCACACAGTTTAAGAATAAGGGGTCGGCCATTTAGAACTGAGATGAGGAAAAACCTTTTCAATCAGAGAGTTGTGAATCTGTGGAATTCTCTGCCTCAGAAGGCAGTGGAGGCCAATTCTCCGAATGCATTCAAGAGAGAGCTAGATAGAGCTCTTAATGATAGCGGAGTCGGGGGATATGGGGAGAAGGCAGGAACGGGGTACTGATTGTGGATGATCAGCCGTGATCACGGTGATTGGCGGCACTTGCTCGAAGGGCCGAATGGCCTCCTCCTGCACCTGTTGTGTATTGTCTACCTCTGCTCCACCGTGCCAAAGATTTACTTGGAGTTAAGAGAAATCAATATTCATTGTAAACTGAATAAAATATTTATTTGGTCAAAATACCCCCATACATACTTAGCAACA
Source organism: Rhinoraja longicauda (assembly GCF_053455715.1). Taxonomy (NCBI): domain Eukaryota; kingdom Metazoa; phylum Chordata; class Chondrichthyes; order Rajiformes; family Arhynchobatidae; genus Rhinoraja; species Rhinoraja longicauda. The sequence continues at coordinate 5,685,219 of NC_135996.1, forward strand.
CCACCCGAAAAAAAAGTACAAAGACACAAAAGTTGGACAACATTCACCAGTTGAAAGACAAACAGATTAGAGTTCCTTTGGTAATAATTGCTGATAGTGCAATCGTGTATCATTGTTAGGGTTGCCAACTGTCCCTTATTAGCCGGGACATCCCGTATTTTGGGCTAAATTGGTTTGTCCCCCCTTGTCCCCTATTAGGCCCGGAGGGCGCTGTAGGCCCGGACACTAGGCCCGGATGCTGTAGGCCCGGACACTCTAGGCTCGGATGCTGTCGGCCCTGATGCTGTAGGCCTGAACAGTGTAGGCCGGGATTCTGTAGGCCCGGATGCTGTAGGCCCGGACAGTGTATGCCCAGACAGTGTAGGCCCGGACAGTGTAGGCCAGGGGCCACCTAACACAGGTTGCATAGCAACCCACCTCCCGGCCCCGGGCAGCCGCCATTGGGGGAGCGGGAGCTCGTGGCCGCTGGCTGGCTGAGGTCACGTGGGGCGCGGGGCGGTGACGTCACCTTGTCCCTTATTTGAGAGTGAGGGAGTTGGCAACCCTAACCATCGTGTGTGGTCGTCTTTCACTTGCTGCTGCTCACAGCTTTTTCGCATGTCCACTTTTGGACATCGTAAAGAACTTTACTGTCAGTTTATTGTCACGTGTACCGAGCGAGGTACAGCGAAAAGCTTCTTGTCGCGTGCTGACCAGTCAGCGGAAAGACAACACACGATTACAATCCAGCCGTCCACAGTGTACAGACACACCGATTAGCCAAAACATTATGCCCGCCTGCCTAATCTGCTGTTGGTCCTCCGTGTGCAGCCCCATACGCAGCAGGGTGCGATGCACTGTGTATTGTGACACATTCCTCCCGTCACCGCCATTAACATTTTCCGTGACTTTTGTGCCACAGTCGACTTTCTGTCGGCTCGGACCTGCCTTCGTTGCCCTCGCGCATCGATGAGCCTTGGGCGCCCAACACCCTGCTTGTCGCCGGTTTGTGGGTTTTGCCCTCCTCGGACCACTGTCGGTCGGTCAGTACTCACCACTGCTGACCGGGAGCACCCCACAAGCCTTGCCGTTTCAGAGATGCTCTGACCCAGTCGTCTGGCCAGAACAATTTGGCCCTTGTCAAAGTCGCTCAGGTCTTTACTCCTGCCCATTTCTCCTGCATCAACTTCAAGAACTGACTGTTCACTTGCTGCCTAATATATCCCACCCCTTGACAGGTGCCATTGTAACAAGACAATCAATGTTATTCACTTCGCCTGTCAGTGGTCATAATGTTTTGGCTGATCGGTGTAGGTGATAAAGGAATAACATTTAATGCAAGGTAAAGCCAGGTCATGACCCTGAGTTACTATCTACCTCGTTGGTGACCCTCGGACTATCTTTGATCGGACTTACCGGCTTTACCATGCACTAAACGTTATTCCCTTCTCACCGTTCCTTGCCACAGACGGCTGTGGAGGCCACAAGTCAGTGGGTATTTTTAAGGCAGAGATAGATAGATTCTTGATTAGTGCGGGTGTCAGGGGTTGTGGGGAGAAGGCAGGAGAATGGGGTTAGGAGGGAGAGATAGATCAGCCGTGATTGAATGGCGGAATAGACTCGATGGGCCGAATGGCCTAATTCTGCTCCTATCACTCGTGATCGTGCATCTGTACAGTGTGGATTGTAATCACGTATTGTTCTACTGCTGGCTAGAACAGGCCACAAAAGCTTTTTGCTGTACCTCGGTACTAGGGTTGCCAACTGTCCCGTATTAGCCGGGACATCCCGTATTGTGGGCTAAACTGTATGCCCGCACGCTGTAGGCCCGGACACTGTAGGCCCGGGGGCTACTGCCTATAGGCCCGGACAGTGTAGGCCCGGACACTGTAGGCCCGGACACTCTAGGCTCGGACACTGTAGGCCCAGACAGTGCAGGCCCAGAGGCCCGGCCGCCGCCGGATGGAGGTTGCCTGGCCCGGGCGGTCGCCATTGGCAGAGCGGGAGGTCCTTATTTGGGAGCGAGGAAGTTGGCAACCCCTACTCGGTACACGTGACGACAGACTAAACCGAAACGATGACACCCCCCCTTGGGGAGGTTTTCCATGAACCTCTCTACTAGCCCCCTCTGAATGTCTTTCCACATCCAGGGACCCCTACAGGCCCAACCAGCCATCATTCAAGTGCGGGACTGCTTGCCCGAAAAAAATTTGATTCAAATAAAACACACAAGTGATATAAAAATTCCCTTTCAAAGCTTTCTATAAAGACGAGTGCTGACTTGCTCAGACTGTAGTGATTCTATTTCTAAAAACCTGGAACCAAATACGGGTGACAGGTTTAATCAGTGGAAATGGAGTACCTTTGTGGTATTGGTCCGAACTCCCTGCCTGTAATGAATGTGTACTAATGGTTCTTCGAGCTGGGTGGGAAGGAACTGCGGATGCTGGTTTGAACTGAAGGTAGACACAAAAAGCTGGAGTAACTCAGCATCTCTGGAGAGAAGGGACGGTGTAGGCCGGGTGGTGTAGGCCTGGACGGTGTAGGCCCGGACGGTGTAGGCCCGGACGGTGTAGGCCCGGACGGTGTAGGCCCGGACGCTGTAGGCCCGGACGCTGTAGGCCCGGACACTGTAGGTCCGGACAGTGTAGGCCCGGACACTGCCGGCCCGGACAGTGTAGGCCCAGAGGCCCAGGCGCCGCCTAATGGAGGTTGCCTAGCAACCTATCCCTTCTCTCCAGAGATGCTGCCTGTCCCCCGCTGGATTACTCCAGCTTTTTGCGTCTGTACTTCGAGCTGGTCCTCGCGAGGGTGGAATCCTGCTTCCACATTGCCGAGACTTTACAAGAATAGAGGAGATTCTCAATAAAATATATTAATTTGTTTACAAGACCTGAGCTGCGAACGATTTAGCCGCTGGCTTTGACCACCCACGTATTACAGTGACATGATTGCTGGAGTAACTCAGCGGGCCAGGCAGCATCTCTGGAGAAGATGGACACAGATTGCTGGAGTAACTCAGCGGGTCAGGCAGCATCTTTGGAGAGGACAGACACAGAGTGTTGGAGTAACTCAGCGGGTCAGGCAGCATCTCTGGAGAAGATAGGCACAGATTGTTGGAGTAACTCAGCGGGTCAGGCAGCATCTCTGGAGAAGGTAGATACAAAGTGCTGGAGAAACTCAGCGGGTCAGGCAGCATCTCTGGAGAGAAGGAACGGGCGACGTTTCGGGTCGAGACCCTTCTTCGGACTGAGAGTCGGGGGGGGGTGGAGGGGAGGGGGACACAGAGATATGGAAGGGTGAGGTGTGAAAACGAGAGATCAAAGGGGACAGTGATCAAGGAAAAAGGTAGAATGGATCATTGCTCGCTGAGGGGAAGGAGTAAATCAGCGAAACTTAATCAGGATGACAGCGAAGCTAGGCGGAGAACTAGGGTGGGGGAGGGACGGAGAGAGAGGGGAAGCAAGGGTTACTTGAAGTTAGAGAAGTCAGTGTTCATACCGCTGGGGTGTGAGCTGCCCATGTTGGCCTTCATAACAAGAGGAGTTGAGTATAGGAGCAAAGAGGTCCTTCTGCAGTTGTACAGGGCCCTAGTGAGACCGCACCTAATAATAATAATAATAATAATAATAATATTCATTTATTGTCATTGCAACGAGTACAACGAAATTAAAAAATAGCCAATCCTGGAGTACTGTGTGCAGTTTTGGTCTCCAAATTTGAGGAAGGATATTCTTGCTATTGAGGGCGTGCAGCGTAGGTTTACTAGGTTAATTCCCGGAATGGCGGGACTGTCGTATGTTGAAAGACTGGAGCGACTAGGTTCGTATACACTGGAATTTAGAAGGATGAGAGGGGATCTTATCGAAACGTATAAGATTATTAAGGGGTTGGACACGTTAGAGGCAGGAAACATGTTCCCAATGTTGGGGGAGTCCAGAACCAGGGGCCACACACAGTCTAAGAATAAAGGGGAGGCCATTTAAAACTGAGGTGAGAAGAAACTTTTCCACCCAGAGAGTTGTGAATCTGTGGCATTCTCTGCCACAGAGGGCAGTGGAGGCCAATTCACTGGATGGATTTACAAGAGAGTTAGATAGAGCTCTAGGGGCTAGCGGAATCAAGGGATATGGGGAGAAGGCAGGCACGGGTTACTGATTGTGGATGATCACAATGTATGGCGGTGCTGGCTCGAAGGGCCGAATGGCCTCCTCCTGCACCTATTGTCTATATGTGGAGAAGGCAGGCACGGGTTACTGATTGTGGATGATCAGCCGCGATCACAATGATTGGCGGTGCTGGCTCAAAGGGCCGAATGGCCTCCTCTTGTACCTGTTTTCTATGAGGGGGGGCTTCGGGAACCAAGATATTTGGGACTTGATGGGATGGAAAGGTTGCAGACAGTCGGTTACTATCCCCAACCCAAAGCGTGACCCATCCACGTTCTCCAGAGACGCTGCCTGACCCGCTGAGTTTCAGTTTTAGTTCAGCTTAGAGATGCAGGGCGGGAAACTGGCTCTTCGGCCCGTCGAGTCCAAGCCGACCGGCGATCATCGAGCTGGGCAAAGTCTAAAAGTTAGATACAGGTGCCAGGTGTTCTGACCCGACCGATTTTGACCCGGGGGATGAAGGAGGTTTCTTATAAGATAAGAAAGGCAAGAGTCCATGGCTGGCCAGATTGGACAGGGGAAGAGGAAGGAAGAGAGAATACAGCCCAGAATCCCGTTTTGATTTCTGTGTAGTGTTTCTTGCACCTCGTTGTGTTAATGTTCCACCTCGTTGTGTTAATGTTCCACCTCTTTGTGACGCCCAGCGAGGTTTGGCAAAAAGGTTTCTTCAGTTGGCTGCGAGAAAGAAAATGGAACTCGTTTAGTTTAGATAGAGGGCGGTCACGGTGGCGCGGCGGTAGAGTTGCCGCCTTACAGCGAACGCAGCGCCGGAGACCCGGGTTCCATCCCGACTACGGGCGCCGTCTGTACGAAGTTTGTACGTTCTCCCCGTGACCCGCGTGGGCTTTCTCCGAGATCTTCGGTTTCCTCCCACACTCCAAAAGACGTGCAGGTTTGTCGGTTAATTGGCTGGGTATAAATGTAAAAATTGTCCCTGGTTTTTAGATTTTTTTTTAGATTTAGAGATACAGCGCGGAAACAGGCCCTTCGGCCCACCGAGTCCGCGCCGCCCAGCGATCCCCGCACAGTAACACTATCCTACACACACACTGGGGACAATGTTTACATTTTACCCAGTCAATTAACCTACATACAATAGACAATCGGTGCAGGAGGAGGCCATTCGGCCCTTCGAGCCAGCACCGCCATTCAATGTGATCATGGCTGATCATTCTCAATCAGTACCCCGTTCCTGCCTTTTCCCCATACCCCCTGACTCCGCTATCCTTAAGAGCTCTATCCAGCTCTCTCTTGAATGCATTCAGAGAATTGGCCTCCACTGCTTTCTGAGGCAGAGAATTTCACAGATTCACAACTCTCTGACTGAAAAAGTTTTTCCTCATCTCAATTCTAAATGGCCTACCCCTTATTCTTAAACTGTGGCCCCTTGTTCTGGACTCCCCCAACATTGGGAACATGTTTCCTGCCTCTAACGTGTCCAACCCCTTAATAATCTTATACGTTTAGATAAGATCTCCTCTCATCCTTCTAAATTCCAGTGTATACAAGCCTAGTCGCTCCAGTCTTTCAACGTATGATAGTCCCGCCACTCCGGGAATTAACCTAGTGAACCTACGCTGCACGCCCTCAATAGCAAACCTGTACGTCTTTGGAGTGTGGGAGGAAACCGAAGATCCCGGAGAAAACCCACGCAGGTCACGGGGAGAACGTACAAACTCCGTACAGACGGCGCCCGTAATCGGGATCGAACCTGAGTCTCCGGCGCTGCATTCGCTGTAAGGCAGCAACTCTACCACCGTGCTGCCCTGTGTGTGTAGGATAGTGTTAGTGCGCGGGGATCGCTGGTCGGCGCGGACCCGGTGGGCCGAAAGGGCCTGTTTCCGCGCTGTCTCTCCAAACTAAAATTTAGTTTAGAGATAAGGCGTGGAAATAGGCCCTTCGACCCACCGGGTCCGCGCCGAACAGCGGTCGTCTGTTCACAGCAGCTTAGCTCAGAGATACAAGGCCCTGCATCTCTAAACTAAACTAAACTTTAGTTTACAGATACAGCGTGCAAACCGACCAGCGATAGTACACTAGCACTATCCTACACACCTGGGGACAATTTACCTGCAAACCTTTGGAGTGTGGGAGGAAACCGGAGCGCCCGGAGAAAACCCACGCAGGTCACGGGGAGAACGTACAAACTCCGTACAGGCAAGGGCCCGTGGTCAGGATGGAATCCGGGCCTCCAGCGCTGTGAGGTAGCGATTCTACCACCAGGAGACCCAGGGATTGATCGCGAAGGAAACGGGCAAGATAATAACCAGCTGGAAATGCGAGGTTCGTCTCGTCGTTGAACAATTGAAAGGTTTGTGGTTTTTCTCGATACAGTCGGGTCCACAACGACCATCGATCGCTCAATCGCACCGGTTCTCTCTATCCCACTTTCCCTGCACAATTGGGAATGTAACATCGAGGAGCTCGCGGTCTCCGGTTGAGACCGAGGTTGGGGAGCTCCAAAGGCCGCACGAGGTTCGACAAGCCCCGAACCGGGGTAGATCGCCTGGCTGGGGGGGGGGAGCTGAGATTCCCCCCCCCCCCGATGCAGGAGCTTGATCGCCCTGACAATGAAGGCCTGACCGCCAACTACGGGAGTCAAGATCGCCCCGTCAACGGAAGGTTCGAGGCCCCCGACCGCTGGAGGACAAAGAACGGAAGAGATTGGACTTTTTTTTCGCCTTCCATCACAGTGAGGAATGTGGAGGAGTCACTGTGGGGGATGTTCGTGTTGAAATGTGTTTTGTGTGTCCTGTTGATTTTTGTACGGCAAATGAAATTCCTCGTACGTTGCAGGAACATAAAGTATGATTATGATTATGATCATGAATTGACGGGACAATTTACAGAGAGGCGTGTTAAATATTGTGAGCAATTTTGGGCTTATTCACAAAATGCTGGAGTAACTCAGCGGGTCAGGCAGCATCTCGGGAGAGAAGGAATGGGTGACGTTTCGGGTCAAGACCCTTCTTCAGACTGATGTCGGGGGGCGGGACAAAGGAAGGATATAGGTGGAGACAGGAAGATAGAGGGAGAACTGGGAAGGAGGAGGGGAAGAGAGGAACAGAAGAATTATCTAAAGTTGGAGAAGTCGATGTTCATACCGCTGGGCTGCAAACTGCCCAGGCGAAATATGAGGTGCTGTTCCTCCAATTTCCGGTGGGCCTCACTATGGCACTGGAGGAGGCCCATGACAGAAAGGTCAGACTGGGAATGGGAGGGGGAGTTGAAGTGCTCAGCCACCGGGAGATCAGTTTGGTTAATGCGGACCGAGCGCAGGTGTTCAGCGAAGCGATCGCCGAGCCTGCGCTTGGTTTCGCTGAGCAATTTTGGGCCCCGTATCTGAGGAAGGGCGTGCTGGCTCAGGACAGGGCCCAGAGGAGATTTACAAGAACGATCCCAGGAATGAGTGGGTTAACGTACGATGAGCGTTTGTGGGCACTGGGCCTGTACTCGCTGGAGTTTAGAAGCATGAGGGGGGGACCTCATTGAAACGTACAGAATAGTGAGCGGCCTGGATAGAGTGGATGTGGAGAGGATGTTTCTACTAGTGGGAGAGTCTAGGACCAGAGGGCACGGCCTCAGAATTAAAGGGCGTTCCTTTAGGAAGGAGATGAGGAGAAATTTCTTTAGCCAGAGGGTGGTGAATCTGTGGGATTCTTTGCCACAGACGGCTGTGGAGGCCACAAGTCAGTGGATATTATTAAGGCAAGAGATAGATAGATTCTTGATTAGTGCGGGTGTCAGGGGTTATGGGGAGAAGGCAGGAGAATGGGGTTAGGAGGGAGAGATAGATCAGCCATGATTGAATGGCGGAGTAGACTCGATGGGCCGAGCGGCCTAATTCTGCTCCCATCGCTTTTAAGAACTTATGAATTTCACTGTTCTGTTTTGGTACATGGGACACCCTTGACTAGATGGGCCGAATGGCCTTATTCTGCTCCACCAACTTCTGGTCAAGATTCAAGATAAATACTTACTGATTTTTAGTGAGACGGGTTGACAGATTACTTGGGACATAGTTTTCTGTAAAAACAAAACAACGTTAAGTGGAATTAAAATAAGCTATGTTGTAATATATCTGGTATGTTGTACGACCTGCCGAGCCAGTACTCATTAACATTCATTTCAGACTGGCTTTCTTTCACCAAGGTGTTGTCAAGACATGAATCACTAACCCTGCCCTCGAGATGTTTACTTTGGGCCTTGCAGGCGCAGGGCGGAAACAGGCCCTTCGGCCCACCGAGTCCGCGCCGACCCTCGATCTCTACCACTGCCCTGCGCACACTAGGGAACGATCTCACCATTTTTTAAACCAAAGCCAATTGGAGTGTGGTTAGGGTTGCCAACCGTCCCGTATTAGCCGGGACATCCCGTATATTTTGGGTCTTTCTGGGTCTTTATTCTTTGGAGCGTAGAAGGTTGAGGGGGGACTTGATAGAGGTTTTTTAAATTTTGAGAGGGACGGACAGAGTTGACGTGGGTAGGCTTTTCCCTTTGAGAGTGGGGAAGATTCCAACAAGGGGACATAGCTTCAGAATTGAGGGACAAAAGTTTAGGGGTAACATGAGGGGTAACTTCTTTACTCAGAGGGTGGTGGCTGCATGGAATGGGCTTCCGGTGGAAGTGGTGGAGGCAGGCTCGATTTTATTATTTAAGAGTAAATTGGATAGGTATATGGATAAGAGGGGATTAGAGGGTTATGGTCTGAGTGCACGTAGATGAGACTACGTCAGGGAGAATGGTCGGCGTGGACTGGTAGGGCCGAACGGGCCTGTTTCTGTGCTGTAGTTGTTATATGGTTATATGGTTATGGTATATTGGGCTAAATTGGTTTGTCCAGTACGGGACCGCCCTTGTCCCGTATTAGGTCCGGGGGCCGCTGTAGGCCCGGGGGCCGCTGTAGGCCCGGGGGGCGGTGTAGGCCCAGACAGTGTAGACCCGGACAGTGTAGGCCTGGACAGTGTAGGCCCTGGACACTGTAGGCCCGGACGCTGTAGGCTCGGATACTGTAGGCCCGGACACTGTAGGCCTGGACACTATAGGCCCCGGACACTGTAGGCTCGGACACTGTAGGCCAAGACAGTGTAGGCCCGGATACTGTAGGCCCGGACACTGTAGGCCTGGACACTATAGGCCCCGGACACTGTAGGCTCGGACACTGTAGGCCAAGACAGTGTAGGCCCGGATACTGTAGGCCCGGACACTGTAGGCCCGGACACTGTAGGCTCGGATACTGTAGGCCCCGGACACTGTAGGCCCAGACACTGTAGGCCAAGACAGTGTAGGCCGTGGGGCCACTGTAGGCCCAGAGGCCCGGCCGCCGCCTAACGGAGGTTGCCTAGCAACCCGCCTCCCAGCCCGGGCGGCCGCCATTGGTGGAGCGGGAGCACGTGGCCGCTGGCTGGGCGAGGTCACGCGGGGCGCGGGGGCGGCGACGTCACCATTTGTCCCTTATTTGGGAGTGAGAAAGTTGGCAACCCCTAAGTGTGGGAGGAAACCGGAGCTCCCAGAGAAAACCCTGGCAGGTCGCGGGGGAGAACGTACAAACTCCGCACAGACAAGCGCCCGTGGTCGGGACAGAACCCGGATCTCCGGCGCTGTGAGGTGGCAACTCTACCGTGACCGCCCACACTGTACGCCTTCTTTAATTACACCATGAGACATCGAGCCTACTCCTCCATAACATCACGAGATATCTATATTGGTTTAATTTAGTACATTATGCTAATATTAATATATTCCTCTCGCACTCCAAAGACGTACCGGTTTGTACATCCGCTTACAGGTGTTGGTGCGTGCACCTCCCATCGAATCCTATTCATCGGCGTGGCCAAGCGCAGGCTCGCCGATCGTTTCGCTCAACACCTCCGCTCAGTCCGTCTCAACCAACCTGATCTCCCGGTGGCTCAGCACTTCAACTGTCCCCTCCCACTCCCGCACTGACCTTTCTGTCCTGGGCCTCCTCCATTGTCAGAGTGAGGCCCAGCGCAAATTGGAGGAACAGCACCTCATATTTCGCTTGGGTAGCTTACACCCCAGCGGTATGAACATCGACTTCTCCAACTTTAGATAGTTCCTCTGTCCCTCTCTTCCCCTCCCCCTTCCCAGATCTCCCTCTATCTTCCTGTCTCCACCTATATCCTTCCTTTGTCCCGCCCCCCTGACATCAGTCTGAAGAAGGGTCTCGACCCGAAACGTCACCCATTCCTTCTCTCCTGAGATGCTGCCTGACCTGCTGAGTTACTCCAGCACTTTGTGAATAAATACATTTTATCTCTGTCTGCTTTGCTTTTACCTTCTCCCAGCTATCAATGATCAATTCTACAGTTTCCCGGCTCTCCATTCCCTTTGTTCTATTTATCACACCTTTCACTTCCTTATCTCTGCATCTCCCTCTCCCCTGACATCAGTCTGAAGAAGGGTCTCGACCCGAAACATCACCCATTCCTTCTGTCCAGAGAAGCCACCGAGGGTTGCCAACTTTCTCACCCCCAAATAAGGGACGAAAGGTGAGGCCCCATGTGACGTCACCCAGCCAACGGCCACGTGCTCCCGCTCCACCAATGGCGGCCGCCTGGGCCGGGAGGCGGGTTGCTACGCAACCTCCGTCCGGCGAACACACTCGGCCCTGCTCCCCGAAAACACTACAGCGTCCGGGCCTACAGCGGCCCCTGGGCCTACAGTGTCCAGGCATACAGGGTCCGGGCCTACAGTGTCCGGGCCTACAGAGTCCGTGCCTACAGAGTCCAGGCCTACGGTGTCCGGGCCTACAGCGGCCCCCGGGCCTACAGTGTCCAGGCCTACAGAACAAGGGGTCACAGTTTAAGGATAAGGGGGATGTCTTTTAGGACCGAGATGAGAAAGTTTTTCTTCACACAGAGAGTGGTGAATCTGTGGAATTCTCTGCCACAGAAGGTAGTTGAGGCCAGTTCATTGGCTATATTTAAGAGGGAGTTAGATGTGGCCCTTGTGGCTAAAGGGATCAGGGGGTATGGAGAGAAGGCAGGTACGGGATACTGAGTTGGATGATCAGCCATGATCATATTGAATGGCGGTGCAGGCTGGAAGGGCCGAATGGCCTACTCCTGCAACTATTTTCTATGTTTACAGGGTCCGGGCCTACAGTGTCCGGGCCTACAGTGTCCGGGCCTACAGAGTCCAGGCCTACAGAGTCCAGGCCCACAGTGTCCGGGCCTACAGCGGCCCCCGGACCTTTAGCGTCCGGGCCTACAGCCTCCGGGCCTACAGTGTCCTGGCCTACAGCGCCCCCCGGGCCTAATACGGGACTAGGGCGGTCCTGTACGGGGGCAAACCAATTTAGCCCAAAATACGGGATGTCCCGGCTAATACGGGACAGTTGGCAACCTTAATGGTGCATGAGTTACTCCAGCATTTTGGGCCTATCATAAAAGGATTTTACTAGCCCAAGTCACACTTACTTCAACATGTCGCCAGTGTTATTTGAGGCACAGAGTTTCTTGAATTCTTCCAGAACGTTCTCCACATTCTTCTTCTCCCCCTCCAAAGTCTTTTGGCGATCTGAGGTGAGGAGTTAGATGCCACAGTTCAGAAAAAGTGAACAAAACCTCACAGGACACTTATTTTTAAACTACGAATCGGACCGTCTTTGCTTCTTTGTTACCAGGCCCACACAGATCAGGTTATTTTTTAACAAGGCAAAATACACTTCTGAATGAAGGGGCTCGACCCATCCCTTCCCTCGCCTGTCTCGCTGAGTTACACCAGCATTTTGTGTCGACATTTTCTCAACATTCGTCTGCCTTGATCTGGCTTGGTACTAGTGTAAGTCTCACAGCGCCAGAGACCCGGGTTCGATCCCAACTTCGGGCGCTGTCTGTACGGAGTTTGCAGCACCATCGGTATCAAATCAGTATCACTAGAAATGCAGCCAAAATGGTGCACGTTAGCGCCACAATTTTAGGGCCACCTTATTCGTCGTTGGCCTGCGGCCTACAGTGTCAAGTTGCGTTCAAATTGTCGCGCTATCGTGTACCGTTTTGGCCGTATTTCGGATACCTACCCCCGTAAAAAATAAACATCGCCATTTTGATCTAATAATTCCGTGTTCAATGGCGTCATTAAACCCGTGCTTCGTTGAACGGTGACTCCTGAGGTAAAATGCTCAGTATTTCTACAAGTTAAAGTTTGACCGCTCAATAATGTTAAAATTGTGTGTCTCTTTCCCCCCTCCCCCCACCAGTCGACCGCTGTCACAGAACGGTCACCAACGTTGACCGTCTAGTTAATCTAGTTACGGGGGTTTACCAAAATGAGGAATAGGTTTGATCTGGTTAAAGGAGTAACTGTTTCCAGAGATAAATGCTGATAACCACTGGATAGAATGTTAAGTTAATCGCCAATAAGCCAGAGGTAGATGAGTAGGATGATTGAGGGGGGATCTTATAGAAACGTACAAAATTCTTAAGGGGTTGGACAGGCTAGATGCAGGAAGATTGTTCCCGATGTTGGGAACAAGGGGTCACAGTTTAAGGATAAGGGGGAAGTCTTTTAGGACCGAGATGAGAACGTTTTTATTCACACAGAGAGTGGTGAATCTGTGGAATTCTCTGCCACAGAAGGTAGTTGAGGCCAGTTCATTGGCTATATTTAAGAGGGAGTTAGATGTGGCCCTTGTGGCTAAAGGGATCAGGGGGTACGGAGAGAAGGCAGGTACGGGATACTGAATTGGATGATCAGCCATGATCAAATTGAATGGCGGTGCGTACAGGCTCGAAGGGCTGAATGGCCTACTCCTGCATCTATTTTCTATGTTTCTATGTTTCTAATACAGCTTCGCGTCTTACCATCCTTTGCCTTCAGATCATTTTTCTGTTTTTCAGCTTCCGCACTTATCTTGGTCTGGAATACAAATGGACAAGAAAGATTTAATGCACAGTCTTAATAATACTTAGCATGGAATTGTGTTAAGGAGTGGTTGGTGCGATCCAAGCCAGTGTTTGGATTAGAAGCACAACGTGGGGAAAAGGCCCTTCGGCCCACCGAGTCCACGCCGACCAGCGATCACCCGTAAACCAGTTTTACACAGTCCCGCCATTCCGGGAATTAACCTGGTGAACCTACGCTGCACCCCCTCAATAGCAAGAATATCCTTCCTCAAATTTGGAGACCAAAACTGCACACAGTACTCCAGGTGCGGTCTCACTAGGGCCCTGTACAGGAGTAGGCCATTCGAGCCTGTACGCACCACCATACAATGTGATCGCGGCTGATCATTCTCAATCAGTACCCCGTTCCTGCCTTCTCCCCATACCCCCTGACTCCGCTATCCTTAAGAGCTCTATCTAGCTCTCTCTTGAAAGCATCCAGAGAATTGGCCTCCACTGCCTTCTGAGGCAGAGTTCCACAGATTTACAACTCTCTATCTGAAAAAGTTTTTCCTCATCTCCGTTCTAAATGGCCTACCCCTTATTCTTAAACTGTGTGTGGCCTCTGGTTCTGGACTCCCCCAACATTGGGAACATGTTTCCTGCCTCTAACGTGTCCAATCCCTTAATAATCTTATATGTTTCAATAAGATCCCCTCTCATCCTTCTAAATTCCAGCGTATACAAGCCCAGTCGCTCCAGCCTTTCAACATACGACAGTCCCGCCATCCCGGGAATTAACCTAGTAAACCTATGCTGCACGCCCTCAATAGCAAGAATATCCTTCCTCAAATTTGGAGACCAAAACTGCACACAGTACTCCAGGTGCGGTCTCACCAGGGCCCTGTACAACTGCAGAAGGACCTCTTTGCTCCTATACTCAACTCCTCTTGTTAAAAAGGCCAACATGCCATTAGCTCTCTTCACTGCCTGCTGTACCTGCACGCTAATTTTAAGTGACTGATGAACAAAGACACACAGATCTCATTGTACTTCCCCATTTGCTAACTTGACACCATTCAGATAATAATCCAAAGTCGATAACCTCACATTTATCCACATTATCTGTCATGCATCCGCCCACTCTATCCTACACACACACAGACTGGGGGACGATTTAGAGAGGCCAGCTGACTGACAAACCCGCACGCCTTTAGAATGCGGGAGGAAACCGGAGCACCCGGAGAAAACCCACGTGGGGAGAAAGTGCAAACTCCGCAGTAACGGCGCCCCGGCGGTCAGGATCGAACCCGGGTCTCTGGCACTGCGAGGCAGCAACTCTACCGCTGCGCCACCGTGATTACCACACAAATAGACAACAGGTGCAGGAGGAGGCCATACGACCCTTCGAGCCTGTACGCACCGCCATTCAATGTGATCATGGCTGATCATTCTCAATCAGTACCCCGTTCCTGCCTTCTCCCCATACCCCCTGACTCCGCTATCCTTAAGAGCTCTATCCAGCTCTCTCTTGAATGCATTCAGAGAATTGGCCTCCACTGCCTTCTGAGGCAGAGAATTCCACAGATTCACAACTCTCTGACTGAAAAAGTTTTTCCTCGTCTCCGTTCTAAATGGCCGACCCCTTATTCTTAAACTGTGTGGCATCTGGTTCTAGACTCCCCCCAACATTGGGAACATGTTTCCTGCCTCTAACGTGTCCAATCCCTTAATAATCTTATATGTTTCAATAAGATCCCCTCTCATCCTTATAAATTCCAGCGTATACAAGCCCAGTCGCTCCAGCCTTTCAACATACGACAGTCCCGCCATCCCGGGAATTAACCTAGTAAACCTACGCTGCACGCCCTCAATAGCAAGAATATCCTTCCTCAAATTTGGAGACCAAAACTGCACACAGAACTCCAGGTGCGGTCTCACTAGGGCCCTGTACAACTGCAGAAGGACCTCTTTGCACAAAGTGCAAGATATCAGCAAATAAGAAGTTACGCAACAGGTTTTAACATATAAATCGCAAGGAGCAGGTGTTTTGTAACAAATTCCGCACTAGTTTTCAAAAGTAAGTTAGATTAAAAACTCTCAAAGGAACGATGTATAGGTTTTAATCGCCTCAGAATTAAAGGACGTTCCTTTAGGAAGGAGATGAGGAAATAATTTCTTCAGTCAGAGGGTGGTGAATCTGTGGGATTCTTTGTCACAGACGGCTGTGGAGGCCACAAGTTAGTGGGTATTTTTAAGGTGGAGATAGATAGATTGTTGATTAGTGCGGGTGTCAGAGGTTATGGGGAGAAGGCAGGAGAATGGGGTTAGGAGGGAGGGATAGATCAGCCGTGATTAGGTGTTGCCAACTTCCTCGCTCCCAAATAAGGGGCAAGGTGACGTTGCCGCCCCGCACCCCAGCCAGCGGCCACGTGCTCCCGCTCCACCAATGGCAGCCGCCCAGGCTGGTGAGGCGGGTTGCTATGCAACCTCCGTCAGGCGGCTCCCGGGCCTACACTGTCCGGGCCTACTGTGTCCGGGCCTACAGTGTCCGGGCCTACAGCGTCCGGGCCTACACTGTCCAGGCCTACACTGTCCGGGCCTACACTGTCCGGGCCTACAGTGTCTGGGCCTACAGCGTCCGGGCCTACACTGTCCAGGCCTACACTGTCCGACCCTGCACTGTCCAGGCCTACACTGTCCGGGCCTACACTGTCCAGGCCTACATTGTCCGGGCATGCAGTATTCGGGCCTACACTGTCCAGGCCTACATTGTCCGGGCATGCAGTATCCGGGCCTACAGTGTCCAGGCCTACAGCGCCCCCCGGGCTTAATACGAGACAAGGGCGGTCCCGTGCGGGTCAAACCAACTTAGCCTAAAATACGGGATGTCCCGGCTAATACCGGTATTAGGTATGTAGGTTAATTGACTGGGTAAATGTTTAAAAAAAAATTGTCCCTAGTGTGTGTAGGATAGTGTTAATGTGCGGGGATCGCTGGGCGGCGCGGACTTGGTGGGCCGAAAAGGCCTGTTTTCGCGCTGTATCTGAAATATGAAATACGGGACAGTTGGCAACCCTAGCCATGATTGAATGGCGGAGTAGACTTGATGGGCCGAATGGCCTAATTCTGCTCCTATCACTTCTGAACTTCTGGCGTGACAGATAGAAGAGCGACAGGAAGAGGACCTGGTGAGAGGGAAAATAGTTGACTTGAAAATAAGTTAGAGATTGCTCTGAGAACTAAAAAGGACTCAATGTTATACTACATTAATGTTATGGGGATATGGGGAGAAAGCAGGAATGGGGTACTGATTGTGGATGATCAGCCGTGATCGTATTGAATGGCGGTGCTGGCTTGAAGGGCCGAATGGCCTCCTCCTGCACCTATGTTCTGCACTCCAAAGACGTACAGGTTTGCAGGTTAATTGGCTTGGTAAATGTAAAAATTGTCCCTAGTGTGTGTAGGATTGTGTTAGTGCGCGGGGATCGCTGGTCGGCGCGGACCCGGTGGGCCGAAGGGCCTGTTTCCGCGCTGTATCTCCAAACTGAACGAAGCTAAACTTTTTGTTTAAAAAGAGTAGTGTTATTTAAAGATCCTTCTTTATTGAGCCAATGTTTATAGGTCATAGAACAGAGAACAGTGTACCGGACAAGCAGGTCATTCGACCAACTCGATGCCAAGATCAACTAATCTCCCGTGCCTGCACATCCCTCCATTCCCTGCACTTCCTCAAAGCCTCTTAAACGCCACTAATGTGTTTAGGGTTGGCAACTGTCCACTATTAGCTGGGACATCCCGTATTTTGGGCTAAATTGGTTTGTCCCGTACAGGACCGCCCTTGTCCCGATTTAGGCCCGGGGGGCGCTGTAGGCCCGGACGCTGTAGGCCCGGACACTGTAGGTCTGGACACTGTCGGCCCGGACACGGTAGGCCCGGACGCTGTAGGCCTGAACACTGTAGGCCCGGACGCGGTAGGCCTGGACAGTGTAGCCCGGACGCTGTAGGCCCGGACACTGTAGGCCCGGACGCTGTAGGTCCGGACACTGTAGGTCCGGACAATGTAGGCCTACTGTAGGCTCGGACACTGTAGGTCCGGACGCTGTAGGTCCGGACACTGTAGGCCCGGACGCTGTAGGTCCAGATGCTGTAGGTCTGGACACTGTAGGCCCGGGTGCTGTAGGTCCGGACAGTGTAGGCCTGGACACTGTAGGCCAGGACACTGTAGGCCCGGACACTATAGGCCTGGACAGTGTAGGCCCAGACACTGTAGACCAGGATGCTGTAGGCCCGGACACTGTAGGTCATAATGCTGTAGACCTGGACAGTGTAGGCCCGGACACTGTAGGCCCGGACGCTGTAGGCCCGGACACTTTAGGCCCGGGCACTGTAGGCCTGGACGCTGTAGGTCTGGACACTGTAGGCCCAGACGCTGTAGGTCCAGATGCTGTAGGTCTGGACACTGTAAGCCCGGGTGCTGTAGGTCCGGACAGTGTAGGCCTGGACACTGTAGGCCAGGACACTGTAGGTCCGGACGCTGTAGGTCCGGACACTGTAGGCCCGGACGCTGTAGGTCCAGATGCTGTAGGTCTGGACACTGTAGGCCCGGGTGCCGTAGGTCCGGACAGTGTAGGCCTGGACACTGTAGGCCAGGACACTGTAGGCCCGGACACTATAGGCCAGGACACTGTAGGCCCGGACGCTGTAGGTCCGGACGCTGTAGGTCCGGACACTGTAGGCCCGGACACTGTAGGCCCGGACGCTGTAAGTCCAGACAGTGTAGGCCTGGACACTGTAGGCCAGGACACTGTAGGCCCGGACACTGTAGGCCCGGACGCTGTAGGTCCAGACAGTGTAGGCCTGGACACTGTAGGTCCGGACACTGTAGGCCTACTGTAGGCCCGGACACTGTAGGCCCAGACACTGTAGGCCGGGACACTGTAGGCCAGGACACTGTAGGCCCGGACACTGTAGGTCCGGACAGTGTAGGCCCGGACAGTGTAGGCCCGGACAATGTAGGCCCGGAGGCACGGGCGCGGCCTAACGGAGGTTACATAGCAACCCGCCTCCCGGCCCGGGACAGCCGCCATTGGTGGAGCGGGAGCACGTGTCCGCTGGCTGGGTGAGGTCACGTGGGGGCGTGCGGGGCGGTGACGTCACCCTTTGTCCCGTATTTGGGAGCGAGGAAGTTGGCAACCCTCCACTAATACGGGACAAGGGCGATCCTGTACGGGGACAGACCAATCTAGCCCAAAATACGGGATGTCCCGGCTAATACGGGACAGTTGGCGACCCTAGCCATGATTGAACGGCGGAGTCGACTCGATGGGCCGAATGGCCTAATTCTGCTCCTATCACCTGTGACCTTTTGACGCGTGTTGACCTGCGTTGACGCAGGTCAAAACATGTCAAAAGGTCATAGGTGGTAGGAGCAGAATAGGAAACATAGAAAATAGGTGCAGGAGTAGGCCATTCGGCCCTTCGAGCCTGCATCGCCATTCAATATAATCATGGCTGATCATCCAACTCAGTATCCCGTACCCACCTTCTCTCCATACCCCCTGATCCCTTTAGCCACAAGGGCCACATCTAACTCCCTCTTAAATATAGCCTCAACTCTGTGGCAGAGAATTCCACAGCCTCACCACTCTCTGTGTGAAGAAATGTTGTCTCATCTCAGTCCTAAAAGACTTCCCCCTTATCCTTAAGCTGTGACCCCTGGTTCTGGACTTCCCCAACATCGGGAACAATCTTCCCTCATCTAGCCTCTCCAACCCCTTAAGTATTTTATATGTTTCTATAAGATCCCCCCTCAGTCTCTAAATTCCAGCGAGTACAAGCCGAGTCTATCCAGTCTTTCTTCATAAGAGCAGGAGAGTTTCGGGTCGACACCCTTCTAGGGACTGAAGACCCGAAAATGTCGCCCATTCCTTCTCTCCAGAGATGCTGCCCGTTGGTCTGCTGAGTTACTCCAGCACTGTGTGTCTACCTTCGGTTCAAACCGGCATCTGCAGATGAAAGCGTGGCACAGAATCGGTTAAAGAAAAACCATTGCTCTCCTCCTTTAAGCCTGAGTGGCTGTTCAGCCTGATGGCACACCCTGTCCCCACGACCGTGAAGAACAAACAGCAAAGATTGGGATAATAAATTACACAACCGCGCTTGGATGGATGCCAGGTAGTTCATTGACTAAAGCACCTTGCTCTTTACACGGGACGGGAGGGGGTACTGTTTGGTTCTGTTTTGGCACTTTGCAGGTTCAGTCAAAATGGAGTTACAAGTAATTGCAAGTTACAATCAAAATGGAGTCGCGGAGTTATTGAGCGAGCAGGCCCTTCAGCCCAACCTTGGCCCATCTACGCTTAGGGTTGCCAACCGTCCCGTATTTGCCGGGACGTCCCCTATTTTGGGCTGAATTGGTTTGTCCCGTACGGGACCGCCCATGTCCCGTATTAGGCCCGGGGGGCCGGACACTGTAGGCCCGGACAATAGACAATAGGTGCAGGAGTAGGCCATTTGGCCCTTCGAGCCAGCACCGCCATTCAATGTGATCATGGCTGATCATTCTCAATCAGTACCCCGTTCCTGCCTTCTCCCCTTACCCACTGACTTCGCTATCCTTTAGAGCTCTTTCTAGCTCTTAGGTCCGGACACTGTAGGCCCGGACACTGTAGGCCCGGACACTGTAGGCCCGGACACAGTAGGCCCGAACACTGTAGGCCCGGACAGTGTAGGCCCGGACACTGTAGGCCCGGGCAGTGTAGGCCCAGGCAGTGTAGGCCCGGACAGTGTAGGCCGGGACACTGTAGGCCCGTACACTGTAGGCCCGGACACTGTAGGCCCGGACACTGTAGGCAGTGTCGAGTGGAGTGCCGCAAGGCTCGGTGTTGGGGCCGCAACTGTTTACCATATATATTAATGATTTGGATGAAGGAATTAGAAGTGACACTAGCAAATTTGTAGATGACACGAAGCTGGGTGGCAGTGTGAACTGCGAAGAGGATGTTAGGAGGTTCCAGGGTGACCTGAACACGTTGGACAGGATGCGTGGCAGATGCAGTATAATATAGATAAATGTGAGGTTATCCACTTTGGCGGCGAAAACGAGGCATATTATTACCTCAATGGTGTCAGGTTAGGTAAGGGGGAAGTGCAGCGAGACCTGGGTGTCCTTGTACACCAGTCACTGAAGGTTGGCGTGCAGGTACAGCAGGCAGTGAAGAAAGCTAATAACATGTTGGCCTTCATAACGAGAGGATTTCAGTATAGGAGGAAAGAGGTTCTTCTGCAGTTGTACAGGGCCCTGGTGAGACCACATCTGGAGTATTGTGTACAGTTTTGGTCACCAAATTTGAGGAAGGACGTCCTTGTAATTGAGGCAGTGCACCAGGTTAATCCCTGGGATGGCGGGACTGTCATATGAGGAAAGATTGGAAAGACTGGGCTTGTATTCACTGGAGTTTTGAAGGATGAGAGGGGATCTTATAGAGAAATATAAAATTATAAAAGGACTGGACAAGCTAGATGCAGGAAAAATGTTCCCAATGTTGGGCGAGTCCAGAACCAGGGGCCACACACACAGTCTAAGAATAAAGGGAAGGCCATTTAAAACTGAGATGAGAAGGAACTTTTTCACCCAGAGAGTTGTGAATCTGTGGGATTCTCTGCCTCCACTGCCTTCTGAGGCAGTGAATTCCACAGATTCACAACTCTCTGACTGAAAAGGTTTTTCCTCATCTCCGTTCTAAATGGCCGACCCTTTATTCTTAAACTGTGTGGCCCCTTGTTCTGGACTCCCCCAACATCGGGAACATGTTTCCTGCCTCTAACGTGTCCAACCCCTTAATAATCTCATATGTTTCAATAAGATCCCCTCTCATCCTTCTAAATTCCTGTGTATACAAGCCCAGTCGCTCCAGTCTTTCAACATACGACAGTCCCGCCATCCCAGGAATTAACCTGGTGAACCTACGCTGCACGCCCTCAATAGCAAGAATGTCATTCCTCAAATCTGGAGACCAAAACTGCACACAGTACTCCAGGTCTCACCAGGGCCCGGTACAACTGCAGAAGGACCTCTTTGCTCCTATACTCAACTCCTCTTGTTATGAAGGCCGACATTCCATTGGCTTTCTTCACTGCCTGCTGTACCTGCATGCTTCCTTTCAGTATAAGAAAATAAC
This sequence comes from Rhinoraja longicauda, assembly GCF_053455715.1. Lineage (NCBI taxonomy): Eukaryota > Metazoa > Chordata > Chondrichthyes > Rajiformes > Arhynchobatidae > Rhinoraja > Rhinoraja longicauda. The sequence continues at coordinate 5,706,399 of NC_135996.1, forward strand.
TGCAGATGCTGGTACAAATCGATTTATTCACAAAATGCTGGAGTAACTCAGCAGGTCAGGCAGCATCTCGGGAGAGAAGGAATGGGTGACGTTTCGGGTCGAGACCCTTCTTCAGACTGATGGTGAAGTCATTCACTTCAGACCAGTGACTGGTGAACCTATGTTGCACGCCCTCAATAGCAAGAAAGTCCTCCCTCAAAATTGGAGACCAAAAGAATGCGCACAGGACTCTAGGTGTGGTCTCTTGTACCGGGGGTTTGGTGAAAAGGCTTTTGTTGCTTGCTAACTCGTCAGCAAAGAGACAGAACAATTGATTACAGTCGGGCAGTCAGCAGTGTGCAGGTGCGTGCCCTGAGGCAAAAGTGCTAACGCAATTGAGCTCTAAGGGGAACTTGATTCCCTTGTGAGAAGCTCTCATTCCCCAAATGCATTTGTGTTCTTGTTTGTCAGGTTCTTTGACGAGGGTTACGAATTCACAGCCTACACCCCAGCGGTATGAATACTGAGTAGTATAAGAAAATAACTGCAGATGATGGTACAAATCGATTTATTTACAAAATGCTGGAGTAACTCAGCAGGTCAGGCAGCATCTCAGGAGGGAAGGAATGGGTGACGTTTCGGGTCGAGACCCTTCTTCAGACTCCAATACTGATTTCTCCAACCATCTCCGGAAATCTCCCTACCGTTTCTAGACCTCACCATCTCCATCGCAGGAGACGGACTAGTGACCGACATCTACTGCAAAAACCCACTGACTCTCACAGCTATCTGGACTACACCTCTCCCCTAACCTGACTCCTGCAAAAAGTCTATCCCCTACTCCCAATCCCTCCGTCTGATCCCTGGGATGGCAGGACTTTCACATGAAGGAAGACTGGATGGACTCGGCTTGTACTCGCTGGAATTTAGAAGATTGAGGGGGGGATCTTATAGAAACGTACAAAATTCTTAAGGTGTTGGACGGGCTAGATGCGGGAAGATTGTTCCCGATGTTTGGGAAGTCCAGAACAAGGGGTCACACAGTTTAAGGATAAGGGGGAAGTCTTTTAGGACCGAGTTTTTTTTCACACAGAGAGTGGTGAATCTGTGGAATTCTCTGCCACAGAAGGTAGTTGAGGCCAGTTCATTGGCTATATTTAAGAGGGAGTTAGATGTGGCCCTTGTGGCTAAAGGGATCAGGGGGTATGGAGAGAAGGCAGGTACGGGATACTGAGTTGGATGATCAGCCATGATCATATTGAATGGCGGTGCGTACAGGCTCGAAGGGCCGAATGTCTTACTCCTGCACCTATTTTCTATGTTTCTATGTCTACACCGCATCTGAGCCCGGGATGAGGTGTTCCACACTAGGGCGTCAGAGATGTCCTCGTTCTTCAGGAAACGGGGCTTCCCCTCCTCCATTATAGATGAGGCTCTCACTAGGGTCTCTTCTACATCCCGCAGCTCCGCTCTTGCTCCCCCTCCCCCCCCACTCGCAACAAGGACAGAATCCCCCTCGTTCTCACCTTCCACCCCACCAGCCAGCGGATCCAACATATCATCCACCAACATTTCCGTCATCTACAACGGGACCCCACCACTGGCCATATCTTCCCATCCCCTCCCCTTTCTGCGTTCCGCAGAGACCGTTCCCTCCGTAACTCCTTGGTCCACTCGTCCCTTCCTAC
>NC_135996.1:5713065-5719488 GCF_053455715.1 Rhinoraja longicauda
GGGCTAATTTGGTTTGTCCCGTACAGGACCGGCCTTGTACCGTATTAGGCCCGGGGGGCACTGTAGGCCCGGACATTGTGGGCCTAGACACTGTAGGCCCGGACAGTGTAGGCCCGGACAGTGTAGGCCCAGACACTGTAGGCCCGGACAGTGTAGGCCCGGACAGTGTAGGCCCGGACACTGTAGGCCTGGACAGTGTAGGCCGGGACAGTGTAGGCCCGGACAGTGTAGGCCCGGAGGTTGTGTAGCAACCAGCCTCCTGGCCCGGGCGGCCGCCATTGGTGGAGCGGGAGCACGAGACAATAGGTGCAGGAGGAGGCCATTCAGCCCTTCGAGCCAGCACCACCATTCAATGTGATCACGGCTGATCATTCTCAATCAGTACCCCGTTCCTGCCTTCTCCCCATACCCCCTGACTCAGCTATCCTTAAGAACTCTATCTAGCTCTCTCTTGAATGCATTCAGAGAATTGGCCTCCACTGCCTTCTGAGGCAGAGAATTCCACAGATTCAGAACTCTCTGACTGAAAAAGTTTTTCCTCGTCTCCGTTCTAAATGGCCGACCCCTTATTCTTAAACTGTGTGCGGGCCCTGGTTCTGGACTCCCCCAACATTGGGAACATGTTTCCTGCCTCTAACGTGTCCAACCCCTTAATAATCTTATACGTTTCGATAAGATCCCCTCTCATCCTTCTAAATTCCAGTGTATACAAGCCTAGTCGCTCCAGTCTTTCAACATACGACAGTCCCGCCATTCCGGGAATTAACCTGGTGAACCTACGCTGCACGCCCTCAAAAGCAAGAATATCCTTCCTCAAATTTGGAGACCTCCCTCTCCTGTAATGAGGTAGACCGACTCTCTCCCCCCCCCCCCCAATCTTTGCACACCCCCCCAATACTTTCCAAGAGGAGGGGGGGTAGAAGAGACAGGGGAGAGAGGTAGGGGGGGAGAGAGACAGAGGGGAGTGAGAGAGAAGGAGAGAGAGAGACACAAGGGGAGGGGGGGGGGGAAGTATTATCAATCGATCCTATCAATATTCCCAGGCATTGCATCGTTTGCAAGTCCTCTCTCCCCTTCACGTCCCCTCCCCCCTCTCTCTCCCTCTCTCTCCTCTATCCCCTCCCTCCCTCTCCTCTCTCTCCCTCTCTCCCCTCCCTCTCCCCTCCCTCCCACCCTCTCTCTCTCTCCTCTGCACTGCACTGTCTCCCTACTCTCTCCCCTCTCTCTCTCTCCCCTCCTTCTCTTTCATGTGCACTGATTGCAAGTCTCTCCCTCTCTTTCCTCCCTCTCTCTCGTCTGGCTCTGCATCGTTTGCAAGTCTCTCTCTCTCTCTCTTTCCCTCCCTCCTTCCTCTCTCTCCTCTGCACCGTTTGCAAGCCTCCCCCTTCACGTCCCCTTCCCCCCTCTCTCTCCCCTCTCTCTCCTCCCTCTCTCCCCTCCTTCTCTTTCATCTGCACTGTTTGCAAGTCTCTCTCTCTCTCCCCCTCCCTCCTTCCTCTCTCTCTCCTCTGCATCATTTGCAAGCCTCCCCCCTTCACGTCCCCTTCATGCCCCCTCCCTCCCCCCTCCCCTCTCCCATTCTCTCTCCCCTCTCTCTCTCGTCTGGTTCTGCATCATTTGCAAGTCTCTCTCTCTCCTCTGCACCGTTTGCAAGTCTCTCCCTCTCCCCCTTCACGTCCCCTGTCTCCCCCCTCTCTCTCTCCCCCCTCCCTCTCCCCCCTCTCTCCTTCCTCTCTCTCCCCTCTCTCTCGTCTGGCTCTGCATCGTTTGCAAGTCTCTCCCTCTCTCTCCCCCGTTCACGTCCCCTCTCTCTCCCTCTCGCCTCTCCCCATTCTCTCTCCCCTCTCTCTCGTCTGGCACTGCATCGTTTGCAAGTCTCTCTCTCTCTCTCCTCTCTCCCCCCTCTCTCTCTCTCGCCTCACTCTCCCCATTCTCTCTCCCCTCTCTCTCTCGTCTGGCACTGCACCGTTTGCAAGTCTCCCCCTCTCCTCCCTTCACGTCCCCTGTCTCCCCCCTCTCTCCCACCTTCTGCCCGATGCCCGATGCCTTCTGCCCGATGCACTCCCCCCCCTCTCTCCCACCTTCTGCCCGATGCACTGCTGCAGCTCGGTGACCTTCTTCTCCAGGTCCGCGTTGACTCTCAGGAACTTGCCATCGATCTCGCTGATGTAGTGCTTCTTGTCGTTGAGGATCATGGTCGACTCCTCCAGCTCCCTCTGGAACTGGTCCCTCGCGTGCTTCAGCTGTCCCCCCTCGCCCCTCACTTGGTCGAACTCCTTCTTCAGGAGGGAGTTCTCCGACAGCACGGTCCACATGTACAGGACCATTGCTGCCACCAAGGCTACCAAGCCCACCATCAGGAACGCTGGAGTCTTACCTGCCATGTTGTCTGTCTGTCTGTCTGTCTGTGTGTGTCACACCTCTCTCTCTTACTTTCTCTTTCTCTCTCTCTCTCTCTTCCTCTCTCTCTCTCTCTCCCTCTCTCTCCACGTAATGTCAGTCCAGTAGATTTTAACCCATTAGATTACAAACAAGTGGATTTCAAACTAGAGATTTCTCTCTCTCTCTCTCCCTCTCTCTCTCTCTCTCTCTCTCTCTCTCTCTCTCTCTCCACCTAATGAGTCCAGTAGATTTCAGTTTAGTAGATTTCAACCTATTAGATTACAAACAAGTGGATTTCAAACTAGATTTCTCTCTCTCTCTCTCTCTCTCTCTCTCTCTCTCTCTCTCTCTCTCTCTCTCTCTCTCTCTCTCTCTCTCTCTCTCTCTCTCTCTCCCTCCCTCCCTCCCTCCCTCCCTCTCTCTCTCTCTCTCTCTCTCTCTCTCTCTCACCCTAGTAGATTTCACCCTAGTAGATTTCAAACTAGTAGATGATTTCACCCTAGTAGATTTCAAACAAGTAGATGATTTCACCTTAGTAGATTATTTCACCTTAGTAGATTTCAAACTAGTAGATGATTTCAACCTACAGATTTCAAACTAGATGATTTCACCCAAGTAGATTTCAAACAAGTAGATGATTTCACCCTAGTATATTTCAAACTAGTAGATGATTTCACCCTAGTAGATTTCAAACTTGTAAATGATTTCACCCTAGTAGATTAAAAAATAGTGGATGATTTCAACCTATGGATTTCAAACTAGTAGATGATTTCACCCGAGTAGATTTCAAAATAGTAGACGATTTCAACCTATAGATTCAAAACGAGTATATGATTTCAACCTATAAATTTCAAACTAGTAGATGATTTCAACCTATAGAATTCAAACGGGTAGATAATTTCAACCTGTAGATTTCAAACTAGTAGATGATTTCAACCTACAGATTTTAAACTAGTAGATGATTTCACCCTAGTAGATTTCAAACTAATAGATGATTCACCCTAGTAGATTTCAAACTAGTAGATGATTTCACCCTAGATTTCAAACTAGTAGATGTTTTCATCCTAGATTTCAAACTAGTAGATGATTTCACCCTAGTAGATTTCAAACTAGATGATTTCAACCTATAGATATCAAACCAGTAGACGATTTCAACCTATAGATTTCAAACTAGTAGACTATTTCAGCCTATATATTTCAAACCAGTAGATGATTTCGCCCTATAGATTTCAAACTAGATGATTTCACCCTAGTAGATTTCAAACTAGTAGATGATTTCACCCTAGTAGATTTCAAACTAGTAGATGATTTCACCCTAATTTTCAAACCAGTAGATGATTTCACCCTAGTAGATTTCAAACTAGTAAATGATTTCAACCTATAGATTTCAAACTAATAGATGGTTTCAACCTATAGATTTCAAAACAAGTGGACCATTTCAACCTATAGATTTCAATACCAGTGGATGATTTCAACCTATATATTTCAAACTAGTAGATGATTTCAACCTGTAGATTTTAAACTAGTAGAGGATTTCAACCTATAAATTTCAAACTAGTAGATGATTTCACCCTAGTAGATTTCAAACTAGTAGATGATTTCAATCTATAGATTGCAAACTAGTAGATGATTTCACCCTATAGATATCAAACTAGATGATTTCACCCTAGTAGATGATTTCAACCTGCAGATTTCAAACCAGTAGACGATTTCAACCTATAGATTTCAAACTAGTAGACGATTTCAGCCTATATATTTCAAACCAGTAAATGACTTCATCCTATAGATTTCAAACGAGATGACCTATACAACCTCGTTCTTCAGGAAACGGGGCTTCCCCTCCTCCATTATAGATGAGGCTCTCACTAGGGTCTCTTCTACATCCCGCAGCTCCGCTCTTGCTCCCCCTCCCCCCCCACTCGCAACAAGGACAGAATCCCCCTCGTTCTCACCTTCCACCCCACCAGCCAGCGGATCCAACATATCATCCACCAACATTTCCGTCATCTACAACGGGACCCCACCACTGGCCATATCTTCCCATCCCCTCCCCTTTCTGCGTTCCGCAGACCGTTCCCTCCGTAACTCCTTGGTCCACTCGTCCCTTCCTACCCAAACCACCCCATCCCCGGGCACTTTCCCCTGCAACCGCACGAGATGCAACACCTGTCCCTTTACCTCCCCCCTCAACTCCATCCAAGGACCCAAACAGTCTTTCCAGGTGAGACAGAGGTTCACCTGCACCTCCTCCAACCTCATCTATTGTATCCGATGTCAACTTCTTTACATCGGCGAAACCAAACGCAGGCTCGGCGATCGTTTCGCTCAACACCTTCGCTCAGTCCGCCTTAACCAACCTGATCTCCCGGTGGCTGAGCACTTCAACTCCCCCTCCCACTCCCAGTCTGACCTTTCTGTCATGGGCCTCCTCCACTGTCAGAGTGAGGCCCACCGCAAATTGGAGGAACAGCACCTCATATTTCGCTTGGGTAGTTTACACCCCAGTGGTACGAACATTGACTTCTCTAACTTCAGATAGTCCCTGCTTTCCCTCTCTATCCCCTCCCCCTTCCCAGATCTCCCTCTATCTTCCTGTCTCCGACTACACCCCAGCTTTGTCCCGCCCCCCTGACATCAGTCTGAAGAAGGGTCTCGACCCGAAACGTCGCCCATTCCTTCTCTCCTGAGATGCTGCCTGACCTGCTGAGTTACTCCAGCATTTTGTGAATAAATACCCTGGTGTGTAGGGAGTGGATGGGAAAGTGGGATAACACGGGACTATTGTGGGCGGGAGATCGATCGTTGGCGTGGACTCGAAAGGGAATCAGAGGACACACAGGTTCAAGGTGAAGGGGAAAAGGTTTAATAGGAATCCGAGGGGTAACTTTTCCACACAGAGGGTGGTGGGTGTGTGGAATGAGCTGCCGGAGGAGGTAGTTGAGGCTGGGACTATCTCATCGTTTAAGAAACAGTTGGATAGGTACATGGATAGGACGGGTTTGGAGGGATATGGACCAAGCGCGGGCAGGTGGGGCTAGTGTAGCTGGGACATTGTTGGCCGGTGTGGGCAAGTTGGGCCGAAGGGCCTGTTTCCACACTGTATCACTCTATGACTCGATGACTCTAGTTTAGCTTACTTTAGAGATACAGCGCGGAAACAGGCCCTTTCGGCCCACCGGGTCCGCGCCGACCAGTGGTCCCAGCGCACTAACACTATCCTACACACATACACGCACGCACGCACGCACCCACACACGCACACACACACACGCACACACACACACACACAGACATACACACACACGCACGCACACACAAACACACACGCACGCACACACACCCACACAGACAGACACACACACACACACTAGGGACAATTTACGATCTTTACCGAAGCCAAATTAACCTCCAAACCCGCGCGCGCATCTTTGGAGGGCGGGAAACCGGAGCGCCCGGAGAGAACCCAGGTGGTCACGAGGTGGAGAACACGCAGACAGCGCCCGTAGACGGGATGGAACCCGGGTCTCCGGCGCCGAGAGGCAGCAGCTCGACCCGCTGCGCCACCCCTCGTGTTGCCCTCCTGCCCTCCCCCCCCTCCCTCCCACCATCGACCAGCGACGAGAATGATTGATAGAAGAAATGAATGATTTTTCTCTCTCCTCGTACCACAACAGCTGACATTTTTGAACTCGCTGCTTGGCAAGAAGGGGAACAATAGAAACGCGAAACAATTAATGTACCACCTGGCTGATCAACAAATGATTTATAACCCACAGAGGAATAGCATGAGAGGTTATCCAAGCAGTTAACGTGGAAACAGAGACAATAGGTGCAGGAGGAGGCCATTCGGCCCTTCGAGCCTGTACGCACCGCCATTCAATGTGATCACGGCTGATCATTCTCAATCAGTACCCCGTTCCTGCCTTCTCCCCATACTCCCTGACTCCGCTATCCATAAGAGCTCTATCCAGCTCTCGCTTGAATGCATTCAGAGAATTGGCCTCCACTGCCCTCTGAGGCAGAGAATTCCACAGATTCACA
>NC_135996.1:5719988-5870310 GCF_053455715.1 Rhinoraja longicauda
TCCAAAGACGTGCGGGTTTGTAGGTTAATTGGCGTCTGTAAATTGTCGCCTAGTGTGTGTTGGATTGTGCTGATTGGCTTGGTTTAACTATAAATTGTCCCCAATGTGTGTTGGATTGTGCAAGTGTGCAGGGTGATCGCTGGTCGGCGTGGACAGTGTAGGCCCAAGGGCCTGTTTGGTTTGGTTTGTTAGTTTAGTTTAGTTTGGAGATACAGCGCGGAAACAGGCCCTTCGGCCCACCGGGTCCACGCCGACCAGCGATCCCCGCACACTAACACTATCCCACACCCTCTGGGGACAATTTGTGCGTTTGCCACCGATTCTCCATTTCCAGCTCTTTTCTCTTGAGTTTATTTTCTTGCCTCTCTCTTCCTTCACCTCTCTCTCTCTCTCTCTTTGCTGTTGACGTCTGTGGAGGAATTAACGCACCCGCAGAACTGAGATGTGGAAGAACCGGTTTTGGACTAGTGTCAGGTATGCAGACCACGAAAAGAGAAAAAAAAGATTTATGGACTTTGTTTTTCTTTCCCAAGAGACAAGGCGATTGTTTTAGTTCAGAGATACAGCGCGGAAACAGGCCCTTCGGGCCCATCGGGTCCGGCGCCGACCAGCGATCCCCGCACACTAACACTATCCTACACACACACTAGGGACAATTTTTTACATTTACCAAGCCAATTAACTTACAAACCCGCACGTCTTTGGAGCGTGGGAGGAAACCGAAGCTCTCGGAGGAAACTTGTATTCGCTGGAGTTTAGAAGGATGAGAGGGGGATCTCATAGGAACGTATAGAATTATACAAGGACTGGACAAGCTAGATGCAGGAAAAATGCTCCCAATGTTGGGCGAGTCCAGAAACAGGGGCCACACACAGTCTTAGAATAAAGAGGAGGGCCGTTTAAAACTGAGGTGAGAAGGAACTTTTTCACCCAGAGAGTTGTGAATTTGTGGAATTCTCTGCCACAGAGGGCAGTGGAGGCCAAATCATTGGATGGATTTAAGAGAGAGTTAGATAGAGCTCTAGGGGCTAGTGGAATCAAGGGATATGGGGAGAAGGCAGGCACGGGGTACTGATTGTGGACGATCAGCCATGATCACAATGAATGGCGGTGCTGGCTCAGAGGGCCGAATAGTCTCCTCCTGCACCTCTTTTAGACAATAGACAATAGGTGCAGGAGGAGGCCATTCGGCCCTTCGAGCCAGCACTGCCATTCAATGGGATCATGGCTGATCATTCTCAATCAGTACCCCGTTCCTGCCTTCTCCCCATACCCCCTGACTCCGCTATCCTTAAGAGCTCTATCCAGCTCTCTCAGAGAATTGGCCTCCACAGCCCTCTGAGGCAGAGAATTCCACAGATTCAAGACTCTCTGACTGAAAAGGTTTTTCCTCATCTCAGTTCTAAATGGCCTACTCCTTATTCTTAAACTGTGTGGCCCCTTGTTCTGGACTCCCCCAACATTGGGAACATGTTTCCTGCCTCTAATGTGTCCAACCCTTAATAATCTTATACGTTTCGATAAGATCCCCTCTCATCCTTCTAAATTCCAGTGTATACAAGCCTAGTCGCTCCAAACTAAGCTAAACTAGAGTCATAGAGTGATACAGCGTGGAAACAGACCCTTCGGCCCAACTCGCCCACACCGGCCAACATGTCCCAGCCACACTAGTCCCACCTGCCCGCGTTTGGTCCATATCCCTCCAAACCTGTCCTGTCCATGTACCTGTCTGACTGTTGGGATAGTCCCAGCCTCAACTACCTCCTCCGGCAGCTCGTTCCATACACCCGCCACCCTCTGTATGAAAAAGTTACCCCTCAGATTCTTATTAAATCTTTCCCCCTTCACCTTGAACTCGTGTCCTCTGGTCCTCGATTCCCCTACTCTGGGCAAGAGACTGTGCGTCTACCCGATCTATTCCTCTCGTGATTTTACATACAAATAGATTGTATCCTTGCGTCTTGGATGGTAAAGGTAGAGGGGGGAACTGAGCAGGGGAGGGGAAGGTGGCGGGTGGGAGGGTGGGTGGAGGAGAGAAATAGGTGGAGGTAGGGTTGCCAACTGTCCCATATTAGCCGGGACATCCCATATTTTGGGCTAATTTGGTTTGTCCCGTACAGGACCGGCCTTGTACCGTATTAGGCCCGGGGGGCACTGTAGGCCCGGACATTGTGGGCCTAGACACTGTAGGCCCGGACAGTGTAGGCCCGGACAGTGTAGGCCCGGACAGTGTAGGCCCAGACACTGTAGGCCCGGACAGTGTAGGCCCGGACAGTGTAGGCCGGGACAGTGTAGGCCCGGACACTGTAGGCCGGGACAGTGTAGGCCGGGACAGTGTAGGCCCGGACAGTGTAGGCCCGGAGGTTGTGTAGCAACCAGCCTCCTGGCCCGGGCGGCCGCCATTGGTGGAGCGGGAGCACGAGACAATAGGTGCAGGAGGAGGCCATTCAGCCCTTCGAGCCAGCACCGCCATTCAATGTGATCACGGCTGATCATTCTCAATCAGTACCCCGTTCCTGCCTTCTCCCCAAACCCCCTGACTCCGCTATCCTTAAGAACTCTATCTAGCTCTCTCTTGAATGCATTCAGAGAATTGGCCTCCACTGCCTTCTGAGGCAGAGAATTCCACAGATTCACAACTCTCTGACTGAAAAAGTTTTTCCTCGTCTCCGTTCTAAATGGCCGACCCCTTATTCTTAAACTGTGTGTGGGCCCTGGTTCTGGACTCCCCCAACATTGGGAACATGTTTCCTGCCTCTAACGTGTCCAACCCCTTAATAATCTTATACGTTTCGATAAGATCCCCTCTCATCCTTCTAAATTCCAGTGTATACAAGCCTAGTCGCTCCAGTCTTTCAACATACGACAGTCCCGCCATTCCGGGAATTAACCTAGTAAACCTACGCTGCACGCCCTCAATAGCAAGAATATCCTTCCTCAAATTTGGAGACCTCCCTCTCCTGTAATGAGGTAGACTGACTCTCTCCCCCCCTCCCAATCTTTGCACACCCCCCCAATCCTTTCCAAGAGGAGGGGGGTAGAAGAGACAGGGGAGAGAGGTAGGGGGGGAGAGAGACAGAGGGGAGTGAGAGAGAAGGAGAGGGGAGAGAGAGAGAGACACAAGGGGAGGGGGGGGGGGAAGTATTATCAATCGATCCTATCAATATTCCCAGGCATTGCATCGTTTGCAAGTCCTCTCTCCCCTTCACGTCCCCTCCCCCCTCTCTCTCTCCCTCTCTCTCCTCTATCCCCTCCCTCCCTCTCCTCTCTCTCCCTCTCTCCCCTCCCTCTCCCCTCCCTCCCACCCTCTCTCTCTCTCCTCTGCACTGCACTGTCTCCCTACTCTCTCCCCCCTCTCTCTCTCCCCTCCTTCTCTTTCATCTGCACTGATACAAAACTGTTACAACTGTTACAACTGTTCGTTTCGTTGGGTTGCTGCTGTCTAAATTACCTAAATTAGTGCATCGTATGGGAGGCGCATTCCCAATCTCGTTGTACCCCTGGGTACAATGACAATAAAGATATATTGTATTGTATTGTATTGTATTGTATTGATTGCAAGTCTCTCCCTCTCTTTCCTCCCTCTCTCTCGTCTGGCTCTGCATCGTTTGCAAGTCTCTCTCTTTCCCTCCCTCCTTCCTCTCTCTCCTCTGCATCGTTTGCAAGCCTCCCCCCTTCACGTCCCCTTCATGCCCCCTCCTCTCCCCCCCTCCCCTCTCTCTCTCCCCTCTCCTCCCTCTCCCCTCTCTCTCTCTCTCCTCTGCATCGTTTGCAAGTCTCTCCCTCTCCCCCTTCACGTCCCCTGTCTCCCCCCTCTCTCTCTCCCCCCTCCCTCTCCTTCCTCTCTCTCGTCTGGCTCTGCATCGTTTGCAAGTCTCCCCCTCTCCCCCCTTCACGTCCCCAGTCTCCCCCCTCTCTCTCCCCCCCCTCCCTCCCTCTCCCCCCCCCTCCCTCCCCTCTCTCTCCTCCCTCTCTCTCCGCTCTCGTCTGGCTCTGCATCGTTTGCAAGTCTCTCCCCCTCTCTCCCCTGTTCACGTCCCCTCTCTCTCTCTCTCGCCTCCCTCTCGCCTCTCCCCATTCTCTCTCCCCTCCCTCTCTCGTCTGGCTCTGCACCGTTTGCAAGTCTCCCCCTCTCCTCCCTTCACGTCCCCTGTCTCCCCGCTCTCCCCTCCTCTCTCCCCCCTCTCTCCCACCTTCTGCCCGATGCCCGATGCCTTCTGCCCGATGCACTCCCCCCCTCTCCCCCCTCTCTCCCACCTTCTGCCCGATGCACTGCTGCAGCTCGGTGATCTTCTTCTCCAGGTCCGCGTTGACTCTCAGGAACTTGCCATCGATCTCGCTGATGTAGTGATTCTTGTCGTTGAGGATCATGGTCGACTCCTCCAGCTCCCTCTGGAACTGGTCCCTCGCGTGCTTCAGCTGTCCCCCCTCGCCCCTCACCTGGTCGAACTCCTTCTTCAGGAGGGAGTTCTCCGACAGCACGGTCCACATGTACAGGACCATTGCTGCCACCAAGGCTACCAAGCCCACCATCAGGAACGCTGGAGTCTTACCTGCCATGTTGTCTGTCTGTCTGTCTGTCTGTGTGTGTCACACCTCTCTCTCTTACTTTCTCTCTCTCTCTCTCTCCCTCTCTCTCCACGTAATGTCAATCCAGTAGATTTTAACCCATTAGATTACAAACAAGTGGATTTCAAACTAGAGATTTCTCTCTCTCTCTCTCCCTCTCTCTCTCTCCCTCTCTCTCTCTCTCTCTCTCTCCACCTAGAGTCCAGTAGATTTCAGTTTAGTAGATTTCAACCTATTAGATTACAAACAAGTGGCTCCTCTCTCTCTCTCTCTCTCTCTCTCTCTCTCAACCCTAGTAGATTTCACCCTAGTAGATTTCAAACTAGTAGATGATTTCACCCTAGTAGATTTCAAACAAGTAGATGATTTCACTTTAGTAGATTATTTCACCCTAGTAGATTTCAAACTAGTAGATGATTTCAACCTATAGATTTCAAACTAGATGATTTCACCCAAGTAGATTTCAAACAAGTAGATGATTTCACCCTAGTATATTTCAAAACTAGTAGATGATTTTCACCCTAGTAGATTTCAAACTTGTAAATGATTTCACCCTAGTAGATTAAAAAATAGTGGATGATTTCAAACCTATGGATTTCAAAACTAGTAGATGATTTTCACCCGAGTAGATTTCAAAATAGTAGACGATTTCAACCTATAGATTCAAAACGAGTATATGATTTTCAACCTATAAATTTCAAACTAGTAGATGATTTCACCTATAGAATTCAAACGGGTAGATAATTTCAACCTGTAGATTTCAAAACTAGTAGATGATTTCAACCTACAGATTTTAAACTAGTAGATGATTTCACCCTAGTAGATTTCAAACTAATAGATGATTCACCCTAGTAGATTTCAAAACTAGTAGATGATTTCACCCTAGATTTCAAACTAGTAGATGTTTTTCATCCTAGATTTCAAACTAGTAGATGATTTCACCCTAGTAGATTTCAAACTAGATGATTTCAACCTATAGATATCAAACCAGTAGACGATTTCAAACCTATAGATTTCAAACTAGTAAACTATTTCAGCCTATATATTTCAAACCAGTAGATGATTTCGCCCTATAGATTTCAAACTAGATGATTTCACCCTAGTAGATTTCAAACTAGTAGATGATTTCACCCTAGTAGATTTCAAAACTAGTAGATGATTTCACCCTAGTTTTCAAACCAGTAGATGATTTCACCCTAGTAGATTTCAAACTAGTAAATGATTTCAACCTATAGATTTCAAACTAATAGATGGTTTCAACCTATAGATTTTCAAAACAAGTGGACCATTTCAACCTATAGATTTCAATACCAGTGGATGATTTTCAACCTATATATTTCAAACTAGTAGATGATTTCAACCTGTAGATTTTAAACTAGTAGAGGATTTCAACCTATAAATTTCAAACTAGATGATTTCACCCTAGTAGATTTCAAACCTAGTAGATGATTTCAATCTATAGATTTGCAAACTAGTAGATGATTTCACCCTAGTAGATATCAAACTAGTAGATGATTTCACCTAGTAGATGATTTCAACCTGCAGATTTCAAACCAGTAGACGATTTCAACCTATAGATTTCAAACTAGTAGACGATTTCAGCCTATATATTTCAAACCAGTAAAATGACTTCATCCTATAGATTTCAAACGAGATGATTTCACCCTAGATTTCAAACCAGTAGATGATTTCAAACCTATAGATTTCAAACTAGTGGATGATTTTCAACCTATAGATTTCAAACTAGTAGATAATTTCACCCTAGTAGATTACAAACTAGTAGATGATTTCACCCTAGTAGATTTCAAACTAGTAGATGATTTTAACCGATAGATTTTAAACTAGTAGATGATTCCAACCTATAGATGTCAAACTAGTAGATGATTTCAACCTATAGATTTCAAACTAGTAGATGATTTCAACCTATAGATTTCAAGCTAGTGGTTGATTCCAACCTATAGATGTCAAACTAGTAGATGATTTCAACCTATAGAATTTCAAACTAGTCGATGATTTCAACCTATAGATTTCAAACTAGTCGATGAATTCAACCTATAGATTTCAAACTAGTGGTTGATTTCAACCTATAGAGTTCAAACTAGTGGATGATTTCAACCTGTAGATTACAACCTTGTAGATTTCATCCTTGTAGATTTCACCCTTGTAGATTTGGTCTCCAGATTTGAGGAAGGATATTCTTGCTATTGAGGGCGTGCAAGCGTAGGTTCACTAGGTTAATTTCCAGAATGGCGGGGACTGTCGTATGTTGAAAGACTGGAGCGACCAGGCTTGTATATGCTGGAGTTTAGAAGGATGAGAGGGGATCTTATTGAAACATATACGATTATTAAGGGATTGGACTCGTTAGAGGCAGGGAAACATGGTCCCAACGTTGGGGGAGTCCAGAAACCAGGGGCCACACACAGTTTAAAGATAGAGCTCTTAAGGATAGCGGAGTCAGGGGGTATGGGGAGAGAAGGGCAGGGGACGGGGTACTGATTGTGGATGATCGGCCATGATCATATTGAATGGTGGTGCTGGCTCGAAGGGCCAAATGGCCTCCTCCTGCACCTATTGTCTATTGTCTAATAAGGGGTAAGCCATTTAAATCGGAGATGAGGAAAAAACCTTTTTCAGTCGGAGAGTTGTGAATCTGTGGAATTCTCTGCCTCAGAAGGCAGTGGAGGGCCAATTCTCTGGATGCATTCAAGAGAGAGAGCTAGATAGAGCTCTTAAGGATAGCGGAGTCAGGGGGTATGGGGAGAAGGCAGGAAACGGGGGATTAAGGGGTATTAAGGGGTTGGACACGTTAGAGGCAGGAAACACGTTCCCAATGTTGGGGGGAGTCCAGAAACAGGGCCACAGTTTAAGAAAAAGGGGTCGGCCATTTAGAACGGAGATGAGGAAAAACCTTTCAGTCGGAGAGTTGTGAATCTGTGGAATTCTCTGCCTCAGAAGGTAGTGGAGGCCAATTCTCTGGATGCTTTTCAAGAGAGGAGGGTTTAGATAGAGCTCTTAAGGATAGCGGAGTCAGGGGGTTATAGGGAGAAGGCAGGAACGGGGGTACTGATTGAGAATGATCAGCCATGATCACATTGAATGGCGGTGCTGACTTGAAGGGCCAAATGGCCTCCTCCTGCACCTATTGTCTGTTGTCTATTGTCTATTTCAACCTTGTAGATTTTAGTTACAGCACAACCCTCTCCTCTTTGAAGGCTGGACGCTGTAAACAACGAACTCTTTCTCAACTCTCTCCACCGTCCAACCTGTTTAGCATTCTGGTAGCTGAAAGAATGTTTCTCCGGCTGTAAAACTCCCGAGGGTGTGGTTGGCTATTTGCTTTTGATTAATACGGGGTTGATATCATCAGGCTGTGGAGTTTGCTTCCTGCACCTGTTTTTAAAAGAAATAAAATAAAATTCTGTCCCGCCGAGCTACTTAAAGAAACAATGAACTGCAGGTGCTGGTTTTTCATCAAGTGCTGGAGTGAAGGTGGGCACAAGATGCTGGAGGAACTCAGCGGGTCGGGCAGCATCTCTGGGGAGAAGGAACGGGCGACTTTTCGGGTCGGGGACCTCTTCTTCAGACCGAGAGTCATCGGAGAGGGGAGACACAGAGATGTGGACGGGTGAGAAACATAGAACATAGAAAATAAGTGCAGGAGTTGGCCATTCGGCCCTTCGAGCCTGTACGCACCGCCATTCAATATGATCATGGCTGATCATTCAACTCAGTATCCCGTACACTTCCTGCCTTCTCTCCATACCCCCTGATCCCTTTAGCCACAAGGGCCACATCTAACTCCCTCTTAAATATAGCCAATGAACTGGCCTCAACTACCTTCTGTGGCAGAGAATTCCACAGATTCACCACTCTCTGTGTGAAAAAAAACTTTCTCATCTCGGTCCTAAAAGACTTCCCCTTATCCTTAAACTGACCCTTGTTCTGGACTTCCCCAACATCGGGAACAATCTTCCCCGCCATCCAGCCTGTCCAACCCCTTAAGAATTTTGTAAGTTTCTATAAGATCCCCCCTCAATCTTCTAAATTCCAGCCAGTACAAGCCGAGTCTATCCAGTCTTTCTTCATATGAAAGTCCTGCCATCCCAGGAATCAATCTGGTGAACCTTCTCTGTTACTCCCTCTATGGCAAGAATGTCTTTCCTCAGATTAGGAGACCAAAACTGTACGCAATACTACAGGTGTGGTCTCCTAATCTGTGTGGGAAAAAAAAGTTGCCTCTCAGGTTCCTATTTTATCTTTCCCCCCCCCTCGCCTTAAACCTAAGTCTCTGCTTTTTTGAATCTCTGATTTTCTCCTTAGGACTATCACAAAGTGCTGGAGTAACTCAGCGGGTCAGGGCAGCATCTCACGAGAGAAGGAATGGGCGCGACGGTTCGGGTCGAGACCCTTCTTCTCACTTCTTCTTCTTCCCTCCTATCCCCCTTTGATTAGATGCATTTGCAAATCTCCCCGGTGTGTGACAAATAAAATTTTAGGCCCACCTTACTCACAGGCGCCCCCTTGGTGCTAATAGAAGAAGTTTCATTGAAATAGGTTTTTATATATTTTTAAGTTATTCACGTTTTAAAGCTTAAATCTATCTCCTAGGGAGGGGGGGGGGGAGGGAAGGAGGGAGGGAGGGAAGTGGGAGGGGGTAGTGGGGGGGATGAGGGGGGGAGAGTATTATCTGAATGGTGTCAAGTTAGGAACAGGGGGACGTACAACGAGATCTGGATGTCCCTAGTGCATCAGTCACTGAAAGGAAGCATGCGGGTACAGCAGGCAGTGAAGAAAGCCAAATGAATGTTGGCCTTCATAACAAGAGGAGTTGAGTGTAGGAGCAAAGAGGTCCTTCTCTGCAGTTGTACAGGGCCCTAGTG
Source organism: Rhinoraja longicauda (assembly GCF_053455715.1). NCBI lineage: Eukaryota > Metazoa > Chordata > Chondrichthyes > Rajiformes > Arhynchobatidae > Rhinoraja > Rhinoraja longicauda. The sequence goes on from NC_135996.1 coordinate 5,729,441, forward strand.
AGACCGCACCTGGAGTAACTGTGTGCAGTTTTGGTCTCCAAATTTGAGGAAGGATATTCTTGCTATTGAGGGCGTTTACCAGGTTAATTCCCGGAATGGCGGGACTGTCATATGTTGAAAGACTGGAGCGACTGGGCTTGTATACACTGGAATTTAGAAGGATGAGAGGAGATCTTATCGAAACGTATAAGATTATTAAGGGGTTGGACACGTTAGAGGCAGGAAACATGTTCCCAATGTTGGGGGAGTCCAGAACAAGGGGCCACAGTTTAAAAATAAGGGGTCGGCCATTTAGAACTGTGATGAGGAAAAACTTTTTCAGTCAGAGTTGTGAATCTGTGGAATTTCTCTGCCTCAGAAGGCAGTGGAGGCCAATTCTCTGAATGCATTTAAGAGAGAGCTAGATAGAGCTCTTAAGGATAGCGGAGTCAGGGGAGAGGGCAGGAACGGGGGTACTGATTAAGGAATGATCAGCCATGATCACATTGAATGGCGGTGCTGGCTCGAAGGGCCGAATGGCCTCCTCCTGCACCTATTGTCTGTTGAGGGGGAGAGGGTGCTGCACCAATGCAGGAGAGGTTTGGGCCCAACGGGTTGACGTGGTCTAGTTATTATTATTATTCACACTATGATTTTATACAACTCTGTAATGCCACACCCCGCGGTCCAAGGAGTAAAGGTCCTAGCCTGCCCAACCTCTCCCTGCAGCTCAGGCTTTCGATTCCCAGCAACATCCTGATGAAGGAGACAAAGTGCTGTTGGTGGACTCAGCGGGCCAGGCAGCGTCCTCTGACGAACATGGACAGGTGACGTCTCCTTCCCCCGTCCCCCCTCCATCCCTCCCCCCACTCCCTCCCTCCTCTCTGCCTCTCCCCTCCCTCGTCCCTCCTTCAGACTGATTGTCGAGGGGGGAGCAGTGGGGGGGCAACATAGAAAATGTGCAGGAGTCGGCCATTCGGCCCTTCGAGCCTGTACGCACCGCCAATCAATATGATCATGGCTGATCATCCAACTCAGTATCCCGTACCTGCCTTCTCTCCATACCCCCTGATCCCTTTTAGCCACAAGGGCCACGTCTAAACTCCCTCTTAAATATAGCCAATGAAACTGGCCTCAACTACCTTCTGTGGCAGAGAATACCACAGATTCGCCACTCTCTGTGTGAAGAAAAACTTTCTCATCTCGGTCCTAAAAGACATCCCCCTTATCCTTAAAACTGTGACCCCTTGTTCTGGACTTCCCCAACATCGGGAACAATCTTCCCGCATCTAGCCTGTCCAACCCCTTAAGAATTTTGTACGTTTCTATAAGATCCCCCCTCAGTCATCTAAATTCCAGCGAGTACAAGCCGAGTCTATCCAAGTCTTTCTTCATATGAAAGTCCTGCCATCTCAGGGTCAATCTGGTGAACCTTCTCTGTACGCCCTCTATGGCAAGAATGTCTTTCCTCAGATTAGGAGACCAAAAACTGTACGCAATACTCCAGGTGTGGTCACCAGGGTGTGGTCACCAGGTGTGGTCTCCAGGTGTGGTCTCCAGGTGTGGTCTCCAGGTGTGGTCTCCAGGTGTGCAAGAAAGATGGGGATCAAAACATCCTCGTAAACCTTCTCCGCACCCTTATCCAGAGTAATGGCGTCTTTTCCGGTTTATTGAACCTGTGGGATTCTCTGCCACAGAGGGCAGCGGGAGGCCGATTCACTGGAGGTTTTTTCAAAGAGAGAGTTAGATTTAGCTCTTAGTGCTAACGGAATCAAGGGATACTAGACCAAGTGGACCTGTTGGGCTCAAACCTCTCCTGCATTGGTGCAGCACCCTCTCCTCCCCCCCTCCCCCTTCTCTCCCTCCCCCCACTCCCTCCCTCCTCTCTGCCTCCCCCCTCCCCCTCCCTTCCCCCCCACTCCATCCCCCTCAACCCCCCTTATCCTCCCCCTCCCTTCCCCTTCCCCCCCACTCCATCCCCCTCAACCCCCCCTATCCCTCCCTCCCTCACCCCTCCTCTCTCCCCCTTCCCTCCTCCCTTCCTCTTCCCCTCCCCCTCCCCCCCACTCCACCCCCCTTATCCTCCCTCCCCCCCTCCCTCCCTAGGAGATAGATTTAAACTTTAAAAAACGTGAATAACTTTAAAACTATAACACCGATTTCAATGAAACTTCTTCCATTAGCACCAAAGGGACGACGGTGAGTAAGGAGGGCCTAAAATTGTCGCGCTATCGTGTACCGTTTTGGCTGTAGTTCAGGAACAAACAAACGAACAAACGAGAGATTTAGTGTATAGATGGATGGGGAGAAGGCAGGAACGGGGTACTGATTGAGAATGATCAGCCATGATCACATTGAATGGCGGTGCTGGCTCGAAGGGCCAAATGGCCTCCTCCTGCACCCATTGTCTAATGTCTATTATATTGATCTCTGCTTTTAATATATCAAAAGATACTGCCTCCTCTGCCCTTATTGAGTCAAATCTATACACTAAAACTCTCGTTTGTTTGTTCCTGAACTACAGCTAAAACGGTACACGATAGCGAGACAATTTTAGGCCGACCTTGTTCACCGTCGTCCCTTTGGTGCTAATGGAAGAAGTTTCATTGAAATCAGTGTATATTTTTTGTTATTCACATTTTAAGGTTTAAATCTATCTCCTAGGGAGGGAGGGAGGGGGGGAGGGAGGGAGGGAGAGAGGGAATGGAGTTGGGTGGAGGGAGGGAGGATAAGAGGGTTTCAGGGGATGGAGTGAGGGAGGAAGGGGAGGGAGGGAAGGAGGGAAGGAGGGAGGGAGGGAGGGAGGGAGGGAGGGAGGGAGGGAGGGGTGGAGGAGAGGGTGCTACACCAAATTCAGGAGAGATTTTTTAATCTCTTTTTTATCTCCCGTCCTTTACAAACTCCACTGGCTCCCCACCCCCCAGAGAATCCAATACAAAATCCTCCTCATGACCTACAAAGCCCTCCATAACCTGGCCCCATCCTACCTGACTGACCTCCTCCACAGGCACACTCCCACCTGCACCCTCCGCTCTGCTGCTGCCAATCTCCTATCCCCCCACATCCGGACCAAACTCAGATCCTGGGGGGACAGGGCTTTCTCCATCGCTGCTCCCACCCTCTGGAACTCACTACCCCAAACCGTCAGAGACTCCTCCACACTCACCACATTCAAAACATCACTGAAGTCTCACCTCTTCAGCACTGCCTTCAACCACTGAAGGTCACCTCACCTTCTGTCTCCTTTCTCTGTTCGTTTACTTATTTATCTATTTATTCACTTCTCTATGTTCTAGAAATCCCTGTAAAGCGTCTTTGAGTGTTTGAAAAGCGCTATATAAATGTAATGCATTATTATTATTATTATTATTATTTTGGCCTAACGGGTCCACTTGGTCTAGTAATATCGTAAATCCACCATATCCCCAAAGAAAAATAATATCTTGTCTGGTTCTGGGGAGAAGGCAGGAGAATGGGGGTTGAGGGGGAAAGTTAGATCAGCCTCAGAATAAAAGGGGGGGTCGCTGGTTGGCTTGGACTCAGTAGGCCCAAGGGCCTGTATCTCTAAAATACTAAAAAATAACAATAATAGTCTGAAGAACATTTTCACGGCAGAGATAGATAGATTCTTGATTAGTGCGGGTGTCAGGGGTTATGGGGAGAAGGCAGGAGAACGGGGTTAGACAACAGACAATAGGTGCAGGAGGAGGCCATTCGGCCCTTCGAGCCAGCACCGCCATTCAATGTGATCATGGCTGATCATTCTCAATCAGTACCCCGTTCCTGCCCTCTCCCCATACCCCCTGACTCCGCTATCCTTAAGAGCTCTATCCAGCTCTCTCTTGAATGCATTCAGAGAATTGGCCTCCACTACCTTCTGAGGCGGAGAATTCCACAGATTCACAACTCTCTGACTGAAAAAGTTTTTCCTCATCTCCGTTCTAAATGGCCTACCCCTTATTCGTAAACTGTGTGGCCCCTTGTTCTGGACTCCCCCAACTTTGGGAACATGTTTCCTGCCTCTAACGTGTCCAACCCCTTAATAATCTTATACCTTTCGATAAGATCTCCTCTCATCCTTCTAAATTCCAGTGTATACAAGCCTAGTCGCTCCAGTCTTTCAACATATGACAGTCCGGCCATTCCGGGAATTAACCTAGATGGGAGGGAGAGATAGATCAGCCACGACTGAATGGCGGAGTAGACTTGATGGGCCGAATGTCCTAATTCTACTCCTAAACGCAGGCAGGTGGGGCTAGTGTAGATGGGACACGTTGGCTGGTGTGGGCAAGTTGGGCTGATGGGCCTGTTTCCACATTGTGTCACTCTAAGGGTCCTGACGTGAAACGTGTGCCTGTCCACGTACTCCAGAGATGCTGCCTGACCCGCTAAGTTACTCCGGCACTTTCGTGTCCTTCCTCGTAAATCTTCTCTGCACCTTTTTCAAGTTTGGTGGCATTTTTCTCATAGAACAATAGAGCATAGAAAAGTACAGCGCAGGCAGAGGACGTACATGCTACAGTAACTCAGCGGGTCAGGCAGCATCTGTGGAGAACGTGGATAGGTGGCGTTTCACAGAGTGCTGGAGTAACTCAGTGTGTCAGGCAGCATCTGTGCAGAACACGGATAGGTGACGTTTCAATAGACAATAGGTGCAGGAGGAGGCCATTCGGCCCTTCGAGCCAGCACCACCATTCAATGTGATCATGGCTGATCATTCTCAATCAGTACCCCGTTCCTGCTTTCTCCCCATACCCCCTGACTCCGCTATCCTTGAGCTCTATCTAGCTCTTTCTTGAATGTATTCAGAGAATTGGCCTCCACTGCCCTCTGAGGCAGAGAATTCCACAGATTCACAACTCTCTGACTAAAAAAGTTTTTCCTCATCTCTGTTCTAAATGGCCTACCCCTTATTCTTAAACTGTGGCCCCTGGTTCTGGACTCCCCCAACATTGGGAACGTGTTTCCTGCCCCTAACATGTCCAACCCCTTAATAATCTTATACGTTTCGATAAGATCCCCTCTCATCCTTCTAAATTCCAGTGTATACAAACCTAGTCGCTCCAGTCTTTCAACATATGACAGTCCCGCCATTCCGGGAATTAACCTAGTAAACCTACGCTGCACGCCGTCAATAGCAAGAATATCCTTCCTCAAATTTGGAGACCAAAACTGCACACAGTACTCCAGGTGCGGTCTCACTAGGGCCCTGTACAACTGTAGAAGGACCTCTTTGCTCCTGGCACAGGCAGCATCTGTGGAGAACATGGATAGGTTACGTTTCACAGAGTGCTGGAGTAACTTAGCGTGTCAGGCAGCATCTCTGGAGAACACGGATAGGTGACGTTTCACAGAGTGCTGGAGTAACTCAGTGGGTCAGGCAGCGTCTGTGGAGAACATGGATAGGTGACGTTTCACAGTGCTGGAGTAACTCAGCGGGTCAGGCAGCATCTGTGGAGAACACGGATAGGTGACGTTTCACAGAGTGCTGGAGTAACTCAGCGGGTCAGGCAGCATCTCTGGAGAACATGGATAGGTGATGTTTCACAGAGTGCTGGAGTAACTCAGCGGGTCAGGCAGCGTCTCTGGAGAACATGGATAGGTGACGTTTCACAGAGTGCTGGAGTAACTCAGCGGGTCAATAGACAATAGACAATAGGTGCAGGAGGAGGCCATTCGGCCCTTCGAGCCAGCACCACCAATGATCATGGCTGATCATTCTCAATCTGAACTCAGCGGGTCAGGCAGCATCTGTGGAGAACATGGATAGGTGACGTTTCACAGAGTGCTGGAGTAACTCAGCGGGTCAGGCAGCATCTCTGGAGAACATGGATAGGTGACGTTTCACAGAGTGCTGGAGTAACTCAGCGGGACAGGCAGCATCTCTGGAGAACATGGATAGGTGACGTTTCAGGTTGACTGATTGTAGGGGAGGGAGAAAAAAGTGTTTTTTTTTAAGTAAACCAGCATCTCCAGTTTCTTGTTTAGTTTAGTTTAGAGATACAGCTCGGAAACAGGCCCATTCGACCCACCCTTCTTCGAAGGGACCCGACCCGAAACATCACCCATTTCTTCTCTCCAGAGATGCTGCCTGTCCCGCTGAGTTACTCCGGCATTTTGTGATCCCTTCGACTTGTACCAGCATCTGCAGTTATTTTCCTACACAGATCACAAGGTTCTTCAGTGTAGTTTGGAGATACAGCGCGGAAACAGGCCCTTCGGCCCACTGAGTCCACGCTGACCAGCGATCCCCGCACACTAACACTATCCTACACACACTAGGGACAATTTACACTACATTTACAATACAATACAATATATCTTTATTGCCATTGTACAGGGTACAACGAGATTGGGAATGCGCCTCCCATACGATGCAATAAATTAATAAGCTAATCAGTATAAATTTATACAACCCAGTGAAACAAAATTAGATTTATTCACAAAATGCTGGAGTAACTCAGCAGGTCAGGCAGCATCTCAGAACAGAAGGAATGGGTGACGTTTCGGGTCGAGACCCTTCTTCAGACTGATGTCAGGGGGTCGGGACAAAGGAAGGATATAGGTGGAGACAGGAAGATAGAGGGAGATCTGGGAAGGGGGAGGGGAAGAGAGGGACAGAGGAACTATCTAAAGTTGGAGAAGTCGATGTTCATACCGCTGGGCTGCAAGCTGCCCAGGCGAAATATGAGGTGCTGTTCCTCCAATTTCCGGTGGGCCTCACTATGGCACTGGAGGAGGCCCATATCATATCATATCATATCATATATATACACAGCCGGAAACAGGCCTTTTCGGCCCTCCAAGTCCGTGCCGCCCAGCGATCCCCGTACATTAACACTATCCTACACCCACTAGGGACAATTTTTTTTTTTTACATTTACCCAGCCAATTAACCTACATACCTGTACGTCTTTGGAGTGTGGGAGGAAACCGAAGATCTCGGAGAAAACCCACGCAGGTCACGGGGAGAACGTACAAACTCCTTACAGTGCAGCACCCGTAGTCAGGATCGAACCTGAGTCTCCGGCGTTGCATTCGCTGTAAAGCAGCAAGTCTACCGCTGCGCTACCGTGCCATGACAGAAAGGTCAGACTGGGAATGGGAGGGGGAGTTGAAGTGCTCAGCCACCGGGAGATCAGGTTGGTTAAGGCGGACTGAGCGTAGGTGTTCAGCGAAGCGATCGCCGAGCCTGCGCTTGGTTTCGCCGATGTAAATAAGTTGACATCTAGAGCAGCGGATGCAATAGATGAGGTTAGAGGAGGTGCAGGTGAACCTTTGTCTCACCTGGAAAGACTGTTTGGGTCCTTGGATGGAGTTGAGGGGGGAGGTAAAGGGACAGGTGTTGCATCTCGTGCGGTTGCAGGGAAAGTGCCCGGGGATGGGGTGGTTTGGGTGAGAAGGGACGAGTGGACCAGGGAGCTACGGAGGGAAAGGTCTCTGCGGAACGCAGAAAGGGGAGGGGATGGGAAGATATGGCCAGTGGTGGGGTCCCGTTGGAGGTGACGGAAATGTTGGTGGATGATATGTTGGATCCGCTGGCTGGTGGGGTGGGAGGTGAGAACGAGGGGGATTCTGTCCTTGTTGTGAGTGGGGAGAGGGGGAGCAAGAGCGGAGCTGCGGGATGTAGAAGAGACCCTAGTGAGAGCCTCATCTATAATGGAGGAGGGGAAGCCCCGTTTCCTGAAGAACGAGGACATCTCGGAAGCCCTAGTGTGAAACACCTCATCCCGGGCACAGATGTGGCGTAGACGGAGGAATTGGGAGTAGGGGATAGACTTTTTGCTGGGGACCGGGTGGGAAGAAGTGTAGTCCAGATAGCTGTGCGAGTCAGTGGGTTTATAGTAGATGTCCGTCACTAGTCTGTCTCCTGTGATGGAGATGGTGAGGACCAGAAACGGGAGGGAGATGTCGGAGATGGTCCAGGTATATTTAAGGGCAGGATGGAAATTGAAGTGTATGAAGTCAGTGAGTTCTGCATGGGTGCAAGAGGTAGCACCAATGCAGTCGTTGATGTAGCGGAGGTAGAGTTCGGGGATGGGGCCAGTGTACGTCTGGAACAGGGATTGTTCGACGTACCCGACAAAGAGGCAGGCGTAGCTGCCTGGTCAGGTAACACCCGGTCCCCTGCAAAAAGTCCCCTGTCTCCACCTATATCCTTCCTTTATCCCGCCCCCCTGACATCAGTCTGAAGAAGGGTCTCGACCCGAAACGTCACCCATTCCTTCTCTCCCGAGATGCTGCCTGACCTGCTGAGTTACTCCAGCATTTTGTGAATAAATCGATTTGTACCAGCATCTGCAGTTATTTTCTTATGAAACAAAATTAGAAACAGATTTAAAACAGTGTAAAGTTCAAGTAGATGTGCCGGATCAATGACTGGTGTACCACGACACCCAGGTCTCGTTGCATCTCCCCTTCTCCTAATCGGCCACCATTCAGGTAATAGTCTGCTTTCCTGTTCTTGCCACCAAAGTGGATAACCTCACATTTATCTACATTATACTGCATCTGCCATGCATTTGCCCACTCACCTAACCTATCCAAGTCACTCTGCAGCCTCCTAGCATCCTCCTCACAGCTAACACTGCCCCCCAGCTTCGTGTCATCCGCAAACTTGGAGATGTTGCATTCAATTCCCTCGTCCAAATCATTAATATATATTGTAAATAGCTGGGGTCCCAGCACTGAGTCTTGCGGTACCCCACTAGTCACTGCCTGCCATTCTGAAAAGGACCCGTTTATTCCTACTCTTTGCTTCCTGTCTGCCAGCCAGTTCTCTATCCACATCAATACTGAACCCACAATACCGTGTGCTTTACGTTTGCATACTAATCTCTTATGTGGTACCTTGTCGAAATTTTCCTGGAAGTCCAGATATAACACATCGACTGGTTCTCCCTTATCCACTCTACTAGTTACATCCTCGAAAAATTCTATGATTCGTCAGACATGATTTACCTTTCATAAATCCATGCTGACTCTGTCCAATGATTTCACCACTTTCCAAATGTGATGCTATCACATCTTTAATAACTGACTCTAGCATTTTCCCCACTACCGATGTTAGGCTAACTGGTCTGTAATTCCCCGTTTTCTCTCTCCCTCCCTTTTTGAAAAGTGGGGTTACATTAGCTACCCTCCAATCCTCAGGAACTACTCCAGAATCCAAAGAGTTTTGAAAAATTATCACTAATGCATCCACTATTTCTGGGGCTACCTCCTTAAGCACTCTGGGATGCAGCCTATCTGGCCCTGGGGATTTATCTGCCTTTAATCCATTTAATTTACCTAACACCACTTCCCGACTAACCTGGATTTCACTCAGTTCCTCCCTCTCATTTGACCCCCGGTCCCCTGCTATTTCCGGCAGATTATTTATGTCTTCCTTAGTGAAGACAGAACCAAAGTAGTTATTCAATTGGTCTGCCATGTCCTTGTTCCCCATGATCAATTCACCTGTTTCTGACTGCATTCGGACCTACATTTGTTTTAACTAATCTTTTTCTCTTCACATATCTATAAAAGCTTTTGCAGTCAGTTTTTATGTTCCCTGCCAGTTTTCTTTCATAATCTATTTTCCGTTTCCTAATTAAGCCCTTTGTCCTCCTCTGCTGGACTCTGAATTTCTCCCAGTCCTCTGGTAGGCTGCTTTTTCTTGCTAATTTGCACGCTTCATCTTTTGTTTTGATACTATCCCTAATCTCCCTTGTTAGCCACGGATGCACTACCTTCCCTGATTTATTCTTTCGCCAAACTGGGATGAACAATTGTTGTAGTTCATCCATGTGGTCTTTAAATGCCTTCCATTGCATATCCACCGTCAACCCTTTAAGAATCAATTGCCAGTCTATCTTGGCCAATTCACGTCTCATGCCCTCAAAGTTACCTTTCCTTAAGTTCAGAACCGTTGTTTCTGAATTAACCAAGTCACTCTCCATCCTAATGAAGAACTCAACCATATTATGGTCACTCTTGCCCAAGGGGCCACGCACAACAAGACTGCTAACTAACCCTTCCTCATTACTCAATACCCGGTCTAGAATGGCCTGCTCTCTCGTTGGTTCCTCGACATGTTGGTTTAGAAAACCATCCTGTATACATTCCAAGAAATCCTCTTCCTCAACACTCCTGCCAGTTTGGTTCACCCAATCTATATGTAGATTGAAGTCACCCATTATAACTGTTTTACCTTTAGTGCACGCATTTCTAATTTCCTGTTTAATGCCATCCCCAACCTCACTACTACTGTTAGGTGGCCTGTACACAACTCCCACTAGCGTTTTCTGCCCCTTAGTGTTTCGCAGCTCTACCCATATTGATTCCACATCCTCCGAGCTAATGTCCTTCCTTTCTATTGCGTTAATCTCCTCTCTAACTAGCAACGCTACCCCACCTCCTTTTCCTTTCTGTCTATCCCTCCTGAATATTGAATATCCCTGGATGTTGAGCTCCCAGCCTTGGTCACCCTGGAGCCATGTCTCCGTAATCCCAACTATATCATATTCATTAATAACTATCTCCACATTTAATTCATTCACCTTATTACAAATGCTCCTTGCATTGAGATACAAAGCCTTCAGGCTTGTTTTTACAACACTCTTACCCCTTATGTTGAAAAGTGGCCCTTTTTGATTTTTGCCCTGGATTTGTCTGCCTGCCACTTTTACTTTTCACCTTGCTACCTATTGTTTCTACCCTCATTTTACACCCCTCTGTCTCTCTGCTCCAGCTCCCATCCCCCTGCCAGATTAGTTTAAATCCTCCCCGACAACATTAGCAAACACTCCCCCTAGGACATTGGTTCCATTCCAGCTCAGGTGCAGACCGTCCTGTTTGTACTGGTCCCACCTCTCCCAGAACTGGTTCCAATTTCCTAGAAATTTGAATCCCTCCCCCTTGCACCATTTTTCAAGCCACGTATTCATCTGAAATATCCTCCTGTTTCTACTCTGACTAGCACGTGGCACTGGTAGTAATCCAGAGATTATTACCTTTGAGGTCCTACTTTTAAGTTTATCTCCTAGCTCCTAACATATAAGATTATTAAGGGGTTGGGCACGTTAGAGGCAGGAAACATGTTCCAGAACAAGGGGCCACACAGTTTAAGAATAAGGGGTAGGCCATTTAGAACGGAGATGAGGAAAAACTTTTTCAGTCAGAGAGTTGTGAATCTGAAGGCAGTGGAGGCCAATTCTCTGAATGCATTCAAGAGAGAGCTGGATAGAGCTCTTAAGGATCGCGGAGTCAGGGGGTATGGGGAGAAGGCAGGAACGGGGTACTGATTGAGAATGATCAGCCATGATCACATTGAATGGCGGTGCTGGCTCGAAGGGCCGAATGGCCTCCTCCTGCACCTATTGTCTATTGTCTATAGCTCCCGTTTTTTACCTATATCGTTATATAGAGTGGTGGGTGGGGGGAAGCCCGTTTGGGGCTTTGTATGTGAATAGGTGGAGCTTGAAGTTGAGCAGCAGGAGGGTATCCTGCTGCTTGCTGGTGGCCGAGCCGTACTAGCGCTAGGTTAGCATTAGCCTGTGGGGGAATGTGTGTGGACATGATGCTGACCACAGTGAACTCCAGAGGCAGATAAAACGGCCTGCATTTAAGCAGTAGGTCCTCCAGGGCTCCAGAGTATTACCTGAATGGTGGCCGATTAGGAAAAGGGGAGATGCAACGAGACCTGGGTGTCGTGGTGCACCAGTCATTGAAAGTAGGCATGCAGGTGCAGCAGGCAGTGAAGAAAGCGAATGGTATGTTGGCATTCATAGCGAAGGGATTTGAGTATAGGAGCAGGGAGGTTCTGCTGCAGTTGTACAGGGCCTTGGTGAGATCGCACCTGGAGTATTGCGTGCAGTTTTGGTCTCCTAATCTGAGGAAAGACATTCTAGCCTTAGAGGGAGTACAGAGAAGGTTCACCAGATTGATCCCTGGGATGGCAGGACTTTCATGTGAAGAAAGACTGGATAGACTCGGCTTGTACTCGCTGGAATTTAGAAGACTGAGGGGGGATCTTATAGAAACATAATATTCTTAAGGGGTTAGATGCGGGAAGATTGTTCCCGATGTTGGGGAAGTCCAGAACTAGGGGTCACAGCTTAAGGATAAGGGGGAAGTCTTTTAGGACCGAGATGAGAAAGTCTTTTTTCACACAGAGAGTCATGGAATTCTCTGCCACAGAAGGTAGTTGAGGCCAGTTCATTGGCTATATTTAAGAGGGAGTTAGATGTGGCCCTTGTGGCTAAAGGGATCAGGGGGTATGGAGAGAAGGCAGGTACGGAATACTGAGTTGGATGATCAGCCATGATCATATTGAATGGCGGTGCAGGCTCGAAGGGCCGAATGGCCTACTCCTGCACCTATTTTCTATGTTTCTATGTCCTGGATTAGTGCCGTTCCCACACACTAGGGACAATTTTACAGAAGGTTTTACTTACAAACGTGTGCGTCTTTGGAGTGCGGGTGGAAACCAGAGTCCTCCAAACCCGCACGTCTTTGGAGCGCGGGAGGGGACCGAAGATCTCGGAGAAAACCCACGCAGGTCACGGGGAGAACGTACAAACTCCGTACAGACAGCGCCCGTAGTCGGGATGGAACCCGGGTCTCCGGCGCTGTAAGGCGGGAACTCTACCGCCGTGCCGTGTAGACGAGAGGTAACAGGTCCGTCGATCCATCCCACCGAGTCTGCGCCGACCGGCGATCACCCCTTACCACCATCACTATCCCACATACACACCAGGGGCAGCCTTTAGTCTGTCAGTCGCAGTTCCACAGTTTTGTTCTGTTAGTCATGATGGCTTCGTTTTCCATTTTCGTTAAGGTCTGCAGATATTTTAGTGCCTGGCTCTGATGCCAATATGACCGTCGTGCCCGAACCACAATCGTACTTTATCGGCCAAGTCTGTTTCGCAGCGTACGAGGAACGCCATACGCCATACAGTCGTACCAATGAAAAGCAACAGGACGCGCACAAAACACACGTTAACACGAACATCCGCCAGTGACTCCTCCACATTCTGCACTGTGATGGAAGGCAAGAAAAAGTTCCATCTCTTCCCCATTTTGTTCTACAGACAATAGACAATAGGTACAGGAGGAGGCCATTCGGCCCTTCGAGCCAGCACCGCCATTCAATGTGATCACGGCTGATCATTCTCAATCAGTACCCCGTTCCTGCCTTCTCCCCATACACCATGACTCCGCTATCCTTAAGAGCTCTATCCAGCTCTCTCTTGAATGCATTCAGAGAATTGGCCTCCACTGCCTTCTGAGGCAGTGAACCCCACAGATTCACACAGATTCTCTGACTGAAAAAGTTTTTCCTCATCTCAGTTCTAAATGGCCGACCCCTTATTCTTAAACTGTGTGGCCCCTGGTTCTGGACTCCCCCAATATTGGGAACATGTTTCCTGCCTCTAACGTGTCCAACCCCTTAATAATCTTATACAGGCCCTTCGAGCCTGCACCGCCATTCAATATGATCATGGCTGATCATCCAGCTCAGTAACCTGTACCTGCCTTCTCTCCATACCCCCTGATCCCTTTAGCCACAAGGGCCACATCTAACTCCCTCTTAAATATAGCCAATGATCTGGCCTCAACTACCTTCTGTGGCAGAGAATTCCACAGACTCACCACTCTCTGTGTGAAGAAATGTTTTCTCATCTCGGTCCTAAAAAACTTCCCCCTTATCCTTAAGCTTCCCCAACATCGGGAACAATCTTCCTGCATCTAGCCTCTCCAACTCCTTAAGAATTTTATATGTTTCTATAAGATCCCCCCTCAATCTTCTAAATTCCAGCGAGTACAAGCCGAGTCTATCCAGTCTTTCTTCATATGAAAGTCCTGCCATCCCAAGGATCAATCTGCTGAACCTTCTCTGTACTCCCTCTATGGCAAGAATGTCTTTCCTCAGATTAGGAGACCAAAACTGCACACAATACTCCAGGTGCGGTCTCACCAATGCCCTGTACAACTGCAGCAGAACCTCCCTGCTCCTATACTCAATCCTCTTGCTATGAATGCCAACATACCATTCGCTTTCTTCACAGCCTGCTGCTTTCAATGACTGGTGCACCACGACACCCAGGTCTCGTTGCATCTCCCCTTTTCCTAATCGGCCACCATTCAGGTAATACTCTGCTTTCCTGTTCTTGCCGCCAAAGTAGATAACCTCACATTTATCCACATTATACTGCATCTGCCATGCATTTGCCCACTCACCTAACCTATCCAAGTCACGTTGCAGCCTCCTAGCATCCTCCTCACAGCTAACACTGCCCCCCAGCTTCGTGTCATCCGCAAACTTGGAGATGTTGCATTCAACTCCCTCGTCCAAATCATTAATATATATTGTAAATAACTGGGGTCCCAGCACTGAGCCTTGTGGTACCCCACTGTGCGGGGATCGCTGATCGGCGTGGACTCGGTGGGCCGAAGGGGCCTGTTTCTGCGCTGTATCTCTAAATTAAATGAAGATTGCTGGACTCTGGAGAAGGTAAAAGCAAGATGCTGAGGGAACTCAGCAGATCGAGCAGCATCCTTGGAGGGAAGGCAAGGAATTGTCAGCATTTTGAATCAAAACCTGACCTGACCTGACAGCTCCACCTGCTGTCTTCTGCAGTTTAGTCTCGTTCAGTTTAGAGATACTGCGCGGAAACAGGCCCTTCGGCCCAACGAGTCCTCGCCGACCAGCGATCCCGTTTAAGAATAAGGGTCGGCCATTTAGAACGGAGATGAGGAAAAACTTTTTCACTCAGAGAGTTGTGAATCTGTGGAACTCTCTGCCTCAGAAGGCAGTGGAGGCCGATTCCCTGGATGCTTTCAAGAGAGAGTTAGACAGAGCTCTTAATGATAGCGGTTTATTCACAAAATGCTGGAGTAACTCAGCAGGTCAGGCAGCATCTCGGGAGAGAAGGAATGGGTGACGTTTCGGGTCGAGACCCTTCTTCCGACTGATAGCGGAGTCAGGGGGTATGGGGAGAGGGCAGGAACGGGGTACTGATTGTGGATGATCAGCCATGATCACAGTGAATGGCGGTGCTGGCTCGAAGGGCCGAATGGCCTCCTCCTGCACCTGTTGTCTATTGATCAGCGATTCCCGCACACTAGTGCTATCCTACATACACACACTAGCGACAATTTACAATTTTACCGAAGCCTATTAACCTACAAACCCGCACGGGCAAGTCTTTGGAGTGCGGGAGGAAACCGGAGCACCAGGAGAAAACCCACGCGGGTCACGGGGAAGAACTTCTTATCCTATCTTCCATGCGGCACGGTGGCGCAGCGGTAGAGTTGCCGCCTTACAGCGAATGCAGCGCCGGAGACCCGGGTTCGATCCCGACCGCGGGCGCCACCTGTACGGAGTTTGTACGCTCTCCCCGTGACCGGCGTGGGTTTTCTCCGAGATCTTCGGTTTCCTCCCACACTCCAAAGACGTGCAGGTTTGTAGGTTAATTGACTGGGTAAATGTAAAAATTGTCCCTAGTGTGTGTGGGATAGTGTTAGTGTGCGGGGATCGCTGGGAGGCGCGGATCCGGTGGGCCGAAGGGCCTGTTTCCGCGCTTTATCTCTAAATCTAAAAAAAAATCTAAACTCCAGTTGCCTGTGCAGTGAGTCTTTAGTTACACTTGGAACTCTGCTTTTTGCCTCATTAAGGTTATCGAGTTACTGCCAATATGGCCACTAATTTACTGAATTATTAATTGTCTTATCTGTGCGAGTTTTGCATTAAGGGGCCTGTTGAACTTGCGGCAAGTGAAGAATTCCCATTGTTTCGTTCCCATTAAACACACACGTCGGAAGGAAATGCAAACGCTGGTTTAAGCTGAGGGTGGACTCAAAATGGCGGTGCCCCACAGCGCCAGAGGCCCGGGTTCATAGAAACATAGAAAATAGGTGCAGGAGTAGGCCATTCGGCCCTTCGAGCCTGCACCGCCATTCAATATGATCATGGCTGATCATCCAACTCAGTATCCTGTACCTGCCTTCTCTCCATACCCCCTGATCCCTTTAGCCACAAGGGCCACATCTAACTCCCTCTTAAATATAGCCAATGAACTGGCCTCAACTACCTTCTGTGGCAGAGAATTCCACAGACTCACCACTCTGTGTGAAAAAAGACTTTCTCATCTCGGTCCTAAAAGACTTCCCCCTTATCCTTAAACTGTGACCCCTTGTTTTGGACTTCCCCAACATCGGTAACAATCTTCCTGCATCTAGCCTGTCCAACCCCTTAAGAATTTTATATGTTTCTATAAGATCCCCCCTCAGTCTTCTAAATTCCAGCGAGTTTAAGCCGAGTCTATCCAGTCTTTCTTCGTATGAAAGTCCTGCCATCCCAGGAATTAATCTGGTGAACCTTCTCTGTACTCCCTCTATGGCAAGAATGTCTTTCCTCAGATTAGGAGACCAAAACTGTATGCAATACTCCAGGTGTGGTCTCACCAATGCCCTGTACAACTGCAGCAGAACCTCCCTGCTCCTATACTCAAATCCCCTCGCTATGAATGCCAACATACCATTCGCTTTCTTCACTGCCCGCTGCACCTGCATGCCTACTTTCAATGACTGGTGTACCACGACACCCAGGTCTCGTTGCATCTCCCCTTCTCCTAATCGGCCACCATTCAGGTAATACTCTGTTTTCCTGTTCTTGCCGCCAAAGTGGATAACCTCACATTTATCCACATTATACTGCATCTGCCATGCATTTGCCCACTCACCTAACCTATCCAAGTCACCTTGCAGCCTCCTAGCATCCTCCTCGAAGCGAACACTGCCCCCCAGCTTCGTGTCATCCGCAAACTTGCATTCAATTCCATCGTCCAAATCATTAATACCCCGGGTTCGATCCTGACTGGGCGCAGTTTGCCGCTGAAGGGGCCACAGCTCGTGATTCCTTCGAAGGATTCTCCGCCTGACCTTGGGGAAGGGTGGGGGGGGGGCGGGGGGTGGTGTGGAGGACAGCAAACAGGCCCACAGGCTGATCGCAGGCTGAAGGTATTGACAAGGCCGGTGGTGCGAAATGAAGAAACGGCCTTGACCCCTTCCACGGTGAATGGGCACTGTCCTCCTCCATCACCGTCACTTGACGCCTGTCCCCTCTGGCATTTGCCGAACAGAAACGAGAGCCGTTCTCTTCTCGAAAGGGGACGGAGGAGGGGGTGGATGGGATTATTCCAAGGTTGTCCAGTCCTTCAGCGCATCGATCCGTTAATGGTACTGGACCCACTCTGACAAGGGCCAGGGTCATAAAGTGCCAGCACCGTACAATTTTTTTTCCCTCTCTCTAAAGGTTACAACGCCCTTAGACAATAGGTGCAGGAGGAGGCCATTCGGCCCTTCGAGCCACCACAAGTGATAGGAGCAGTGATAAGTGGTTTGGCCCATCAAGTCCTGTGGTTTAGTTTAGTTTACATAGAAAATAGGCTCTGGAGGAGGCCATTCGGCCCTTCGAGCCAGCACCGCCATTCATTGTGATCACGGCTGATCATCCACAATCAGTGACCCGTGCCTGCCTTCTCCCCATATCCCTTGATCCCGCTAGCCCCTAAGAGCTCTATCCAACTCTCTCTTAAATTCATCCAGTGAATCGGCCTCCAATGCCCTCTGTGGCAGAGAATTCCACAAATTCACAACAAATTCTCTGGGTGAAAAAGTTCCTTCTCGCCTCAGTTTTAAATGGCCTCCCCTTTATTCTTAGACTGTGTGTGTGTGGCCCCTGGTTCTGGACTCGCCCAACATTGGGTACATTCTTCCTGCATCTAGCTTGTCCAGTCCTTTTATAATTTTATACGTCTCTATAAAGATCCCCCTCTCATCCTTCTAAACTCCAGTGAATACAAGCCTAGTCCTTTCAATCTTTCCTCACATGACAGTCCCACCATCCCAGGGATCGATCTCGTGAACCTACGCTGCACTGCCTCAATTACAAGGATGTCCTTCCTCAAATTAGGAGACCAAAACTGTACACAATACTCCAGATGTGGTCTCACCAGGGCCCTATACAACTGCAGAAGAACCTATTTACTCCTGTACTGAAATCCTCTCATTATGAAGGCCAACAGTTTAGTTTGTTTAGCATTGTTTCTCAATCTTTTTGCACTTGCGGAACCCTTGAAATAATTTTCATGTCTCAGGGAACCCCTAGATAAAAATTATTATATATCTTTATTAACTTGATAAATAACACTTGCACAAATAAAACTGGACCCTTGACGCAAACCTCTCCTTCCCCAACTGTAGTGGCAGTGTGAACTGTGAGGATGCTATGAGGTTGCAGGGTGACTTGGACAGGTTGTGCGAGTGGGCGGATGCATGGCAGTTGCAGTATAATGTGGATAAGTGTGAGGTTATCCACTTTGGTGGAAAAAACAGGAAGCCAGTCACTTAAACTTACCATGCAGGCACAGCAGGCAGTGAAGAAAGCTAATGGCATGATGGCCTTTATGACAAGAGGAGCTGAGTATAGGAGCAAAGAGGTCCTTCTGCAGTTGTACAGGGCCCGAGTGAGACCGCACCTGGAGTACTGTGTGCAGTTTTGGTCTCCACATTTGAGGAAGGATATTCTTGCTATTGAGGGTGTGCAGCGTAGATTTACTAGGTTAATTCCCGGAATGGCGGGATTGTCGTGTGTTGAAAGAGTGGATCAGCTAGGCTTGTATACACTGGAATTTAGAAGGATGAGAGGGGATCTTATCGAAACGTATAAGATTATTAAGGGGTTGGACACGTTAGAGGCAGGAAACATGTTCCCAATGTTGGGGGAGTCCAGAACCAGGGGCCACACAGTTTAAGAATAAGGGGTAGGCCGTTGGGCCCAAACCTCTCCTGCATTGGTGCAGCACCCTCTACTCTCCCCTTCCCCCCCATCCCTCCCCCCTCTCCTCCACGTCCAACCCCCTCCCCCCTTCCCGTCCCCCCCCACTCCATCCCCCTCAACCCCCTTTATCCCTCCTCCCTCCCTCCCTCCATCTCCCTCCATCTCCCTCCCTCCCTCCCTAGGAGATAGATTTAAACTTTAAAATGTGAATAACTTAAAAAATATAACACCGATTTCAATGAAACTTCTTCCATTAGCACCAAAGGGACGATGATGATTAAGGTGGGCCTAAAATTGTTACTCTATCGTGTACCGTTTTGGCTGTAGTTCAGGAACAAACACACAAACAAACAAATAAACGAAAGTTTTAGACTATAGATAAAGTATATAAGGGTCTCGACCTGAAACGTCACCCATTCCTTCTCTCCAGAGATGCTGCCTGTCCCATAGAAACATAGAAAATAGGTGCAGGAGTAGGCCATTCGGCCCTTCGAGCCTGCACCGCCATTCAATATGATCATGGCTGATCATCCAGCTCAGTATCCCGTACCTGCCTTCTCTCCATACCCCCTGATCCTTTTAGCCACAAGGGCCACATCTAACTCCCTCTTAAATATAGCCAATGAACTGGCCTCAACTACCTTCTGTGGCAGAGAATTCCACAGATTCACCACTCTCTGTGTGAAAAAAAACTTTCTCATCTCGGTCCTAAAAGACTTCCCCCTTATCCTTAAACTGTGACCCCTTGTTCTGGACTTCCCCAACATCGGGAACAATCTTCCTGCATCTAGCCTGTCCAACCCCTTAAGAATTTTGTAAGTTTCTATAAGATCCCCCTTCAATCTTCTAAATTCCAGCGAGTACAAGCCGAGTCTATCCAGTCTTTCTTCATATGAAAGTCCTGCCATCCCAGGGATCAATCTGGTGAACCTTCTCTGTACTCCCTCTATGGCAAGAACCTTCTCTGTACTCCCTCTATGTCCCGCTGAGTTACTCCAGCTTTTTGTGTCTCTCTTTTCCAGATTTAATACAATTTAGTTAAAGGTTTGAGCAGAGGATTAACTTCCATCCCTCACCACCCCATTTCACATTGCTAGCTCCAGGCAAACCATCCAGAGACAACATTGGGTCCATTGATCTGATTGATTTTCTGCGACCCACAGATCAATAGATTTAATTAGACTGAAGTCACATTGTGTGGATCTCCGATCTGTCTCTCGGCCATAACGGGGTGTATAAAAAGGCAGGAGTAACTCGGGCTACAAGACTAGATGCACTCCAAGCTTGGAACATCATCCCAACAGGTAGGATCACCAGGTTAATCCCCGGGATGGCGGGACTGTCACACGAGGAAAGATTGGAAAGACTGTGGGCTTGTGTTCACTGGAATTTGGAAGGACGAGAGGGGGATCTTATAGAAACGTGTAAAATTATAAAAGCTAGATGCAGGAAAAAATGTTCCCAATGTTGGGGGGAAGTCCAGAACCAGGGGCCACACACACAGTCTGAGAATAAAATGGGAGGCCGTTTAAAAATGAAAAAAAATGAGAAAAAACTTTTTTATTGAGTTGTGAATTTGTGGAATTCTCTGCCACGGAGGGCAGTGGAGGCCGATTCACTGGATGGATTTAAAAGAGAGTTAGACAGAGCTCCAGGGGCTAGTGGAATCAGGGGATATGGGGAGAAGGCAGGCACGGGTTACTGATTGTGGACGATCAGCCGCGATCGCAATGAATGGCGGTGGTGGCTCGAAGGGCCGAATGGCCTCCTCCTGCACCTATTTTCTATGCTTCTATGTTTCCATGACTTTCACCTGACATGTTTGAGAATGCTTTTCTCCCTGTACACGCTCTCCGGAAAGCTGGAAATCCCGACCATTGCGGCTGGTTACAGATATTAGGATCGCTTCGCCGAACCCCTTTGCTCAGTCCACCTGGACCTACCCGATCTCCCGGTTGCCAAACACTTTAATTCTCCGACCCGTTCCCACACTGACCTTTCTGCCCTAAGGTAGATGCAACAAGGAAAAGGAATAGGAAACGCTTCGGCTCGAGACCCTTCTTCAGAGTCTGAGGAAGGATTTTTGAGCTGAAACGTCAAATATTCCTTTTCTCCAGGGATGCTGCCTGGCTCGGGAGAGAAGGAATGGGTGACGTTTCATAGAAACATGGAAAATAGGTGCAGGAGGCCATTCGGCCCTTCGAGCCAGCACCGCCATTCATTGTGATCACGGCTGATTGTCCACAATCAGTAACCCGTGCCTGCCTTCTCCCCATATCCCTTGATTCCACCAGCCCCCAGAGCTCTATCTAACTCTCTCTTAAATCCATCCAGTGATTTGGCCTCCACTGCCCTATGTGGCAGAGAATTCCACAAATTCACAACTCTCTGGGTGAAAAAGTTCCTTCTCACCTCAGTTTTAAATGGCCTCCCCTTTATTCTAAGACTGTGTGGCCCCTGGTTCTGGACACGCCCAACATTGGGAACATTTTTCCTGCATCTAACTTGTCCGGTTTCGGGTTGAGACCCTTCTTCAGACTTCATCACCCATTCCTTCTCTGCTTGAGTTGCTGCCTGACCCGTAGAAACATAGAAGTACCATTAGCAAATTTGCAGATGATACAAAGCTGGGTGGTAGTGTGAACTGTGAGGAAGATGCTATGAGGTTGCAGGGTGACTTGGACAGGTTGTGTGAGTGGGCAGATGCATGGCAGATGCAGTTTAATGTGGATAAGTGTGAGGTTATCCACTTTGGTGGTAAGAATAGGAAGGCAGAGTATTATCTGAATGGTGTCAAGTTAGGAACAGGGGACGTACAACGAGATCTGGGTGTCCTAGTGCATCAGTCACTGAAAGGAAGCATGCAGGTACAGCAGGCAGTGAAGAAAGCCAATGGAATGTTGGCCTTCATAACAAGAGGAGTTGAGTATAGGAGCAAAGAGATCCTTCTGCAGTTGTACAGGGCCCTAGTGAGACTGCATCTGGAGTACAGTGTGCAGTTTTGGTCTCCAAATTTGAGGAAGGATATTCTTGCTATTGAGGGCGTGCAGCATAGGTTTACTAGGTTAATTCCCGGAATGGCGGGACTATCATATGTTGAAAGACTGGAGCGACTAGGCTTGTATACACTGGAATTTAGAAGGATGAGAGGAGATCTTATCGAAAAGTATAAGATTATTAAGGGGTTGGACACGTTAGAGGCAGGAAACATGTTCCCAATGTTGGGGGAGTCCAGAACAAGGGGCCACAGTTTAAGAATAAGGGATAGGCCATTTAAAACTGAGATGAGGAAAAACCTTTTCAGTCAGAGAGTTGTGAATCTGTGGAATTCTCTGCCACAGAAGGCAGTGGAGGCCAATTCTCTAAATGCATTCAAGAGAGAGCTAGATAGAGCTCCTAATGATAGCGGAGTCAGGGGGTATGGGGAGAAGGCAGGAACGGGGTATTGATTGAGAATGATCAGCCATGATCACATTGAAGGGCCGAATGGCCTCCTCCAGCACCTATTGTCTATTGTCTATTGTTAAGTTACTCCAGCATTTTGTGTCTACCTTCGATTTTAACCAGCATCTGCAGTTTTTTTCCTACACATGCTGCCTGACCCGCTGAGTTACTCCAGCATTTTGAATCCAACTAATTCGATTGCTCCATAAATGTTCTCTGAGATATGAAGTATTTTCACCCTTCTGGTCCCAGTTCAGATTTCCAGCACTTATATATTTTTTCCCCCTTTTTTTTAGAAACGGGGTTTCTTTTACGAATCAGTTTTGTTTTGAGGTGAGAAATGAAAAAAGACACAAAGTGCTGGAGAACATGGACAGGTGACGATTGTGTAGGAAGAAAAATGCTGGAGTAACTCAGCAGGACAGGCAGAATCTCTGGAGAGAAGGAATGGGCTATGTTTCGGGTCGAGACCCTTCAGGAACAATAGACAATAGGTGCAGGAGGAGGCCATTCGGTCCTTCGAGCCAGCACCGCCATTCAATGTGATCATGGCTGATCATTCTCAATCAGTACCCCGTTCCTGCCCTCTCCCCATACCCCCTGACTCCGCTATCCTTAAGAGCTCTATCTAGCTCTCTCTTGAATGCATTCAGAGAATTGGCCTCCACTGCCTTCTGAGGCAGAGAATTCCACAGATTCACAAATCTCTGACTGAAAAAGTTTTTCCTCATCTCAGTTCTAAATGGCCTACCCCTTATTCTTAAACAAGCTAGATGCAGGAGAAATGTTCCCAATGTTGGGGGTGGCCAGAACCACGGACTAAGAATAAAAGGGGAGGCCATTTAAAACTGAGGTGAGAAAAAACTTTTTTATTGAGTTGTGAATCTGTGGAATTCTCTGCCAGAGGGCAGTGGAGGCCAATTCACTGGATGAATTTAAGAGAGAGTTAGATAGAGCTCTAGGGGCTAGCGGAATCAAGGGATATGGGGAGAAGGCAGGCACGGGTTACTGATTGTGGATGATCAGGCACGATCACAGTGAATGGCGGTGCGTACAGGCTCGAAGGGCCGAATGACCTCCTCCTGCACCGATTGTCTATGTTTCCGTTTCTAGGAAGTGCAGATGCTGGTTTAAACCAAAGGTTGACACAAAGTGCTGGAGTAACTCAGCGGGTCAGGCAGCATCTCTGGAGGAAAGGAATAGGTGATGTTTTGGGTCGGAACCCTTCTTCAGACTGAACCCACTGTAGTACTTTGCACTACAGCACTTTATGTCTAGTTTTTATAAACCAGCATCTGCAGTTCCTTGTCTTCACCTGGTAAAAGTATTCAGGTGTTTTGGTATATTTGTTGCCATGGAAGATAAGGACTGAGCTATTAATAAAATTTAATAATGTAAGAATATAAAAATGTTATATTGTATATCTATATACTAAAACTCTCGTTTGTTCGTTTGTTTGTTTGTTCCTGAACTACAGCCAAAACGGTACACGATAGCACGACAATTTTAGGCCCACCTTACTCACCGTCGTCCCTTTGGTGCTAACGGAAGAAGTTTCATTGAAATCGGTGTTATATTTTTAAAGTTTAAATCTATCCCCTAGGGAGGGAGGGAGGGGAGGGAGGGGGAGGATAAGGGGGGTTGAGAGGGATGGAGGGAGGGGGGAGAGGGGAGGGGGTGAATGGGAGGGCAGGGAGAGAGGAGGGAGGGGGAGGGGAGGGAGGAGGGGAGGGGGGGAGGGAAGGAGGGGGAGGGAGGAGGGGAGAGGGATGGAGGGAGGAGGGGAGGGGGAGAGGGGAGGGGAGGGGAGGAGAGGGGAGGGGGGGAGGAGAGGAGAGGGTGCTGCACCAATGCAGGTTTGGGCCCAACGGGTCCACTTGGTCTAGTATATTACTAAAACTCAGGGGAGGGAGGGAGGGAGGGAGGAGGGGGGATAAGGAAGGGGTGGAGAGGGGGGTGAGGGGAGGAGGGGGAATTGAGGGGGATGGAGTGTGTGGGGGGTGGGGAGAGGGGGGGTGCCGGAGAGCCCCTGAGTGGAGGGGGGGTGAGGGAAGGGGAGGGGGGAGTTTAAGGGGGAGGATGGAGTGGGTGAGTGGGGGAGTTGGGAGGGGGGATTTAGGGGAGGATAGAGTGCGAGAGTAAGGGGGGGAGGGCCGGAGAGCCCCTAAGAGTGGAGGGGGGGGTGAGGGGATGAGGGGGGGGTTATAGGGGGTTAGGGGGGATGGAGTGGGTGAGTGGGGGGGGGGAGGAGGGGGTGATTGAGGGGAGGATAGAGTGCGAGAGTAAGGGGGGGAGGGCCGGAGAGCCCCTAAGAGTGGAGGGGGGGTGAGGGGATGAGGGGGGGTTTATAGGGGGTTGACGGGGATGGAGTGGGCAAGTGGGAGGGGGGGAGGGGGTGATTGAGGGGAGGATAGAGTGCGAGTGTGGGGGGGAGGGCCGGAGAGCCCCTAAGAGTGGAAGGGGGGTGAGGGGATGAGGGGGGGGGGGGGGGGGGGGGGGGGTTTATAGGGGGTTGAGGGGGGATGGAGTAGGTGAGTGGGGGATGGAGTGGGTGAGATTGAGGGGGGATGGAGTGCGTGATTGAGGGGGGATGGAGTGCGTGAGTGGGGGGGGGAGTGCCGGGGGGGGGGTGAGGGGAGGAGAGAGGGGGTTTAAAGCGGGTTGAGGGGCGGATTTAAAGGGGGTTGAGGGGCGCATTTAAAGGGGGTTGGAGTGGGTGAGTGGAGGGGAGAGGAAGGGGAGCGGAGTAGGGCAGGGGAGGGTGCTACACCAATGCAAGAGAGCTTTCTTCATCTAGCCTGCTGCACCTGCATGCCTGCTTTCAATGACTGGTGTATCACGACACCCAGGTCTCGTTGCATCTCCCCTTTTCCTAAACGGCCACCAAGGGGGTCACACAGTTTAAGAATAAAGGGGTCGGCCATTTAGGACCGAGATGAGGAAAAATGTTTCCACCCAGAGAGTTGTGAATCTGTGGAATTCTCTGCCACAGAGGGCAGTGGAGGCCAATTCACTGGATGTTTTCAAGCAAAGGTACTAGAGAAGCACGATGAACCACTCCATAGAAATCGCCTATACTGAAGTGTCGTACGCAAAGGAGCGTAACGTCCGCCATTTTAGTAAGCAAAACCCGCCTCTCGCAGTGTAATCAGTGTTTTGGGGGAACAGTATGTGTGGTGATACCTTTAAAATGCAGAATATATCTCATCTATCAATTCACAGATTTTTGTTATTTGTCAATAGACAATAGGTGCAGGAGTAGCCCATTCGGCCCTTCGAGCCAGCACCACCATTCAATGTGATCATGGCTGATCATCCTTAAGAGCTCTATCCAGCTCTCTCTTGAATGCATTCAGAGAATTGGCCTCCACTGCCTTCTGAGGCAGAGAATTCCACAGATTCACAACTCTCTGACTGAAAAAGTTTTTCCTCATCTCAGTTCTAAATGGCCTACCCCTTATTCTTAAACTGTGTGGCCCCTTGTTCTGGACTTCCCCAACATTGGGAACATGTTTCCTGCCTCTAACGTGTCCAACCCCTTAATAAATGCCTTTTTAGATGTTTCTGCAAGTTTCTGCTTACTAAAATGGCGCCGTGACGCACTACGGGTCGAGTGGTCTATCTTGCTCTGCTCTATTATCTTTGGACCCACCTGACCTCCCGGTTGCCAAACAAATTCATTCCCCCTCCCACTCTCCACACCAACCTTTCTGTCCTGGGCCTTCTCCGTTGTCAGAGTGAGGCCCAGCGCAAATTGGAGGAACAGCACCTAGTATTTCACTTGGGGCAGCTTACACCCCAGCGGTACGAACATTGACGTCTCCAAATTCAAGTAACCCCTGCTTTCCCTCTCTCTCCATCCCTCCCCCACCCAAATCTTACCAGCTTCAAAGTCGTCTTGTTGAGTCTCTGTGGGTCTCGACCACGAAACGTCACCCATTCCTTCTCTCCAGAGATGCTGCCTGTCCCGCTGAGTTTCTCCAGCTTGTCTATCTCATTTTCTGTAACTCGTTCTCCCCTAGCCCACAGCCTGTTCCCTTTATCATCGTTACTTTTGGCATTCAATCTTTCATTCATCGATATACTAAAACTCTTGTTTGTTTGTTTGTTTGTTCCTGAACTACAGCCAAAACGGTACACGATACCACGATACTTTTAGGCCCACCTTACTCACCGTCGTCCCTTTGGTGCTAATGGAAGAAGTTTCATTGAAATCAGTGTGATATTTTTTAAGTGATTCACATTTTAAAGTTTAAATCTATCTCCTCGGGAGGGAGGGAGGGGGTGGAGGGATAAAGGGGGTTGAGGGGGATGGAGTGGGGGGTGAGGGGAAGGACGTGGAGGGGAGGGGGGAGAGGGGAGGAGAGGGGAGGGGGGAAGGAAGGGAGGGAGGGGGGTAGGGGAGAGTAGAGGGGGAGGGAGGGAGGATTAGGGTAGTTGAGGGGGATGGAGTGGGGGTGGAAGGGGGGAGGGAGTGAGGAGGGGGAGGAGGTAGGGGAGGGAGGGGGAAGGGGAGGGAGGGGGTAGGGGGGGAGAGGGGTGGGGGAAGGGGGAGGAGATGGTGCTGCACCAATGCAGGAGAGGTTTGGGCCCGACTTGGTCTAGTTTGTTCTATATCTCTCTGTAATCCCGTCTACACCGATCAGCCAAAACATTATGACCTGATCAGCCAAAAACATTATGACCTGATCAGCCAAAACATTATGCCCACCTGCCTAATCAGCTGTTGGTCCTCCGTGTGCAGCCCCATACGCAGCAGGGTGCGATGCACTGTGTATTGTAACACATTCCTCCCGTGACCACCATTAACATTTTCCGTGACTTTTGTGCCACAGTCGACCTTCTGTCGGTTCGGACCAGACGGGATAGCCTTCGTTGCCCTCGCGCATCGATGAGCCTTGGGCGCCCAACACCCTGTCTGTCGCCGGTTTGTGGTTTGTCCGTCCTCGGACCACTGTCGGTCGGTACTCACCACTGCTGACCGGGAGCACCCCACAAGCCTTGCCGTTTCAGAGATGCTCTGACCCAGTCGTCTGGCCAGAACAATTTTGGCCCTTGTCAAAGTCAAAGTCGCTCAGGTCTTTACTCCTGCCCATTTCTCCTGCATCCAACACGTCAACTTCAAAGAACTGACTGTTCACTTGCTGCCTAATATATCCCACCCCTTGACAGGTGCCAATGTAACAAAACAATCAATGTTATTCACTTTCGCCCGTTCAGTGGTCATAATGTTTTGGCTGATCTCTTGTTTCCCTCTCCCCCCGACTCTCAGTCTGAAGAAGGGTCTCGACCCAAAACGTCACCCATTCCTTCTCTCCAGGGATGCTGCCCGACCCGCTGAGTTACTCTGGCATTTTGTGTCTGTCCGCAGGATTCACTGGATGCTCGGGCACTTGAAGGCCGTCGAACCCACCCGCTCACACTGCTTGACTCTGTTTGATATGTTTGATATTGGGTTGTTTTTTCAAGAAAGCAACTATATATCAGACATATTCTACTGGTGTTAAGCCTAATCTGCAGGACTTGGGGACATCGTGGCCAGACCTCCATGCGTAAGAGTCTTCATCTATCGGAGACGATGCGTTGAAACAAGCAGACACAAGTTAACCTTTTCATTTCGTTTAGAGATACAGCGCGGAAACAGGCCCACCGAGCCCACGCCGACCAGCGATCCCTGCGCACTAACACTATCCTACACACACACCAGGGACTATTTACACTAGGGTCAGTCTGAAGAAGGGTCTCGACCCGAAACGTCGCCCATTCCTTCTCTCCTGAGATGCTGCCTGACCTGCTGAGTTACTCCAGCACTTTGTGAATAAATACCTTCGATTTGTACCAGCATCTGCAGTTATTTTCCTATACCACAGACTTTGGTTGTATACGCTGGAATTTAGAAGGATGAGAGGGGATCTTATTGAAACATATAAGATTATTAAGGAATTGGACACGTTAGAGGCAGGAAACATGTTCCCAATGTTGGGGGAGTCCAGAACCAGGGGTCACACAGTTTAAGAATAAGGGGCAGGCCATTTAGAATGGAGATGAGGAAAAACTTTTTGCAGTCAGAGAGTTGTGAATCTGTGGAATTCACTGCCTCAGAAGGCAGTGGAGGCCAATTCTCTGAATGCATTCAAGAGAGAGCTGGATAGTCAGGGGGTATGGGGAAAAGGCAGGAACGGGTATTGATTGTGAATGATCAGCCATGATCACAATGAATGGCGGTGCTGGCTAGAATGTGCCGAATGGCCTCCTCCTGCACCTATTTTCTATGTTTCTATGACCAATGTTTACATTTACCAAACCAATTAACCTACAAACCCGCACGTCTTTGGAGTGCGGGAGGAGACCGAAGATCTCGGAGGAAACCCACGCGGGTCACGGGGAGAACGTGCAAACTCCGTATAGGCGGCGCCCGTAGTCGGGATGGAACCCGGGTCTCCGGCGCTGCATTCGCTGTAAGGCGGCAACTCTACTGCCGCGCCACCGTGACCGCCACTGTGGATGTATACCAGGGCACTAGACGCATGCCAAACCCTGCGGTCCGTGCCAGCAACTAATGCGCCAATATAATAGCCTCATTGTCACCTGTCTGTGTGCCGAGACAGCAGCAATGAAGCAGCCTTTTATGGACATCTACTGCGTACTCTGCAAATAGCCCTGACTCGCCCACTCTTTTGTTCCCTGCAGTTTGTTGTGACAATCCTGAAAATGCATGACCTTATCACTGGGGAACATGTTGCGTTACAATGGACCTCAGGTGGACTCCCTCCAGCATGGAGTAGATGTGTGCTTCTCTTTTTAGAAACAATAGACAATAGGTGCAGGAGGAGGCCATTTGGCCCTTCGAGCCAGCACCGCCATTCAATGTGATCATGGTTGATCATTCTCAATCAGTACCCCGTTCCTGCCTTCTCCCCATACCCCCTGACTCCGCTATCCGCTCTATCTAGCTCAAATGGCCTCCTCCTGCACCTATTGTCTATTGTCTATTGTCTATTGTTTCTAAAACGAGAAGCACACATCTACTTCACGCTGGTGGGAGTCCGCCTGCGGTCCACACACACCAGGGACAATTTACACACACACACACCAAGCCAATTAACCTACAAACCTGCACGTCTTTAGATTTTAGATTTAGAGATACAGCGCGGAAACAGGCCCTTCGGCCCACCGGGTCTGCACCGACCAGCGATCCCCGCACACTAACACTATCCTACACACACTAGGGACAATTTTTACATTTGCCAAGCCAATTAACCTACATACCTGCACGTCTTTGGAGTGTGGGAGGACCCCGAAGATCTCGGAGAAAACCCACGCAGGTCACGGGGAGAACGTACAAACTCCGTACAGGCGATGCCCGTGGTCGGGATCGAACCTGAGTCTCCGGCGCTGCATTCGCTGTAAGGCGGCAACTCTACCGCTGCGCCACCGCGCCGTTGATGAAATGCAATAAAAATCAGGAGGACGGGTTTGGAGGGATATGGGCCAAACGCAGGCAGGTGGGACTAGCGTAGATGGGGCATGTTGGTCGGTGTGGGCAAGTTGGGCCGAAGGGCCTTGTCTCCACGCTGTGGCACAAATTGCCGGAGTAACTCACCAGAGTAAAACCCTGCATCACGTTCACTTTTTTCAAACTATATTTCAGTTTACTGCTAATTGTGCTCATTTACAATAATTAAACCGTGTGGGATAGGCAATTTTACTCGCTGAACTTTAGTAACATAACATACACCGATCAGCCAGAACATTATGACCACTGACAGGCGACGTGAATAACATTGGTAACATAGAAAATAGGTGCAGGAGTAGGCCATTCGGCCCTTCGAGCCAGCACCGCCATTCAATATGATCATGGCTGATCATCCAACTCAGTATCCTGTACCTGCCTTCTCTCCATACCCCCTGATCCCTTTAGCCACAAGGGCCACATCTAACTCCCTCTTAAATATAGCCAATGAACTGGCCTCAACTACCTTCTGTGGCAGAGAATTCCACAGACTCACCACTCTCTGTGTGAAGAAATGTTTTCTCATCTTGGTCCTAAAAGACTTCCCCCTTATCCTTAAACTGTGACCCCTTGTTCTGGACTTCCCCAACATCGAGATCAATCTTCCCGCATCTAGCCTGTCCAACCCCTTACAATAATTAAACCGTGTGGGATGGGCAATTTTACTCGCTGAACTTTAGTAACATTACACCGATCAGCCAAAACATTATGACCACTGACAGGCGACGTGAATGACATTGATTATCTTGTTACAATGGCACCTGTCAAGGGGCTGGATATAAGAATGTGCGAGACTCATTTTAATAAATGACTTTCCTATTCATCATTGTTCTTCCTCCGTCATTGAGTCAAATCCTCGAAATCATGTCTCATGTTCATGTCTCATTGGGGAAGTGCCTTGTCAATTGGAGACGGAAATATCCCTTGGCCCAACATTGCAAAAGAGATCAGATGAATTCTTGTCCAGTGGCAACTATGCAAATAAAAGATGATTTACGATCTCACGACTATTTGTGAATCCTTTGTTATGTTCGCATTGTTGGGGGAGTCCAGAACCAGGTGCCACACACAGTCTTAAGAATAAAGGGGAAGCCATTTAAAACTGAGGTGAGAAAAAACCTTTTCACCCAGAGAGTTGTGAATCTGTGGCATTCTCTGCCACAGAGGGCAGCGGAGGCCGATTCACTGGATGAATTTAAAATTGAAAAGAGAGTTAGATAGAGCTCTAGGGGCTAGCGGAATCAAGGGATATGGGGAGAAGGCAGGCACGGGTTAGTGCTCGTGGATGATCAGCCGTGATCACAATGAATGGCGGTGCAGGCTCGAAGGGCCAATTGGCCTCCTCCTGCACCTATTTTCTCTGTTTCTATGTTCCTACGTGCAGACTTCATTTTGAGACACAACGTGGAAACAAGCCCTTCGGCCCACCGAGTCCACGCCAAACAGCGATCACCCATTCACACTAGTTCTCTGTTATCCCACTATCACATCCACTCTCTGAACACTAGGGGGCAATTTTACGGAGGTCGATTAACCTACAAACCCGTACGTCTTTGGAGAGTGGGGGGAAACCGGAGCACCCGGAGGAAACCCACGAGGTCACAGGGAGAACGTGCTATCTCCGCAATCAGACGTAGGGTCGCCAACTGTCCCGTATTAGCCGGGAGACCCCGTATTTTGGGCTAAATTTGTTTGTCCCGTACGGGACCGCCCTTGTCCTGTATTAGGCCCGGGTGGCGCTGTAGGCCCGGACGCTGTAAGCCTGGACGCTGTAGGTCCGGACACTGTAGGTCCGGAAAGTTTAGGCCCGGACGCTGTAGGTCCGGAAAGTGTAGGTCCAGACAGTGTAGGTCCGGACACTGTAGGCCCGGACGCTGTAGATCCAAAAAGTGTAGGTCCAGACAGTGTAGGCCCGGACACTGTAGGCCCGGACGCAGTAGGCCCGGACGCAGTAGGCCCGGACGCAGTAGGCCCGGACGCAGTAGGCCCGGACGCTGTAGGCACGGACACTGTAGGCCCGGACGCTATATGCCTGGACGCTGTAGGCCCCGGACAATATAGGCCAGGGGGGGGCGCTGTCCTAGGCCCGGACAGTATAGGCCCAGACACTGTAGGTCCGGGAAAGTGTAGGCCACGGACGCTGTAGGCCTGAACAGTGTAGGCCCAGACATTGTAGGCCCGGAAAGTGTAGGCCCGGACAGTGTAGGTCCGGAGGCCCCGGGCGCCGCCTAACGGAGGTTGCGTAGCAACCCCCCACCCGGGCCGGGCGGCCGCCATTGGTGGAGCGGGAGCACGGTGGGCTGCTGGCTGGGTGAGATAGTTGGCAACCCCCTAGGTAGTACTCTACCCAGGTGGAAGGGTCTCGACCCGAAACGTCACCCATTCCTTCTCTCCAGAGATGCTGCCTGCCCCGGCTGAGTTACTCCACCTTTCTGTGTCTGTCTTCGGTTTGAACCAGCATCGGCAGTTCCTCCCTACACACAAACCCAGCCGATACCTTTGGTAACTTTCCCTGCAAGAGAGTTCGGACAGACGTTTATTCCAGAGACTTGCGGTAACCTTGAGGACACCACTGCAGTTTAATTTTACACCTAATCCTCGGTGTTAAAGGATAGCCATTGTTCAAATACCTCCCGCTACTGTAATCCTGTGAAGCTGAAGTCATCCAACAGGAATGAACCTATCTGAAAACAGTGTAAGCCACCTAGCCAATTTTAAATAGAGATACAACATGTGAAGGCCAGAGCATTGTTCAAAGTAATCCTGGCAGTTCAGCTGTAATAGAGTTACCGGCTAACAGCTCTGGCATTTTCCACAGTTGTTGGAGGGACTTCAATTGAAATCCAACTCAAAAACCAAATGCTAAGTAGCTGGGTGTCGAGGAAAAAAAAACGCAGATGCTGGCTAAAAATTGACGGTAGACACAAAATGCTGGAGTAACTCAGCGGGTCAGGCAGCATCTCGGAAGAGAAGGAATAGACAATAGGTGCAGGAGGAGGCCATTCGGCCCTTCGAGCCAGCACCACCATTCAATGTGATCATGGCTGACCATTCACAATCAGTACCCCGTTCCTGCCCTCCTCCCCATACACCCTGACTGCGCTATCTTTAAGAGCTCTATCTAGCTCTCTCTTGAAAGCATGTCCCATCTACACCAACATGTGCCCAATGGAGTCCAGCGTAGGTTTACTAGGTTAATTCCCGGAATGGAGGGACTGTCATATG
The DNA here is from genome assembly GCF_053455715.1 of Rhinoraja longicauda. NCBI lineage: Eukaryota > Metazoa > Chordata > Chondrichthyes > Rajiformes > Arhynchobatidae > Rhinoraja > Rhinoraja longicauda. The sequence goes on from NC_135996.1 coordinate 5,762,428, forward strand.
TTGAAACCTGTCACTGGAGCGACTAGGTTTGTATACACTGGAATTTAGAAGATGAGAGGGGATCTTATCGAAACGTATAAGATTATTAAGGGGTTGGACACGTTAGAGGCAGGAAACATGTTCCCAATTGTTGCGGGAGTCCAGAACCAGGGGCCACAGTTTAAGAATAAGGGGTCGGCCATTTAGAACAGAGATGAGGAAAAACTTTTTTTAGTCAGAGAGTTGTGAATCTGTTAGAATTCTCTGCCTCAGAGGGCAGTGGAGGCCAATTCTCTGAATACATTCAAGAGAGAGCTAGATAGAGCTCTTAAGGATAGTGGAGTCAGGGAGGAAAGCAGGAACGGGGTACTGATTGAGAATGATCAGCCATGATCACATTGAATGGCGGGTGCTGGCTCAAAGGGCCGAATGGCCTCCTCCTGCACCTATTGACTATTGTCTATTGAAAGCATCCAGAGAATTGGCCTCCACTGCCTTCTGAGGCAGAGAGTTCCACAGATTCACAACTCTCTGACTGAAAAAGTTTTTCCTCATCTCCGTTCTAAATGGCCTACCCCTTATTCTTAAACTGTGTGTGGCCCCTGGTTCTGGACTCCCCCAACATTGGGTACATGTTGGTGTAGACCGGGACATGTTGGTCGGCGTGGGCAAGTTGGGCCGAAGGGCCTGTTTCCACGCTGTACGACTCTCTGAATTACTGAAATTTCTGGTTTTAACTCTTTACACAAAGGGCTAGTCTGGGGTGAGCTCAACAAAAAAAACATTGGTGAGGTGGGCAGCTGTCCGTGTTTTTAATAGCAAGCAGTTGTCTCCTCAGCCCCAAATACAGAAGGCTGCGTGATCTCTTTGCAATTTGCCAGCCAATAATAATCCAGTCAAGACCGCCTCCTGGGGTGGGAACAATGCGAAGCAGCCGGCTAAAATAGTCCTCAGGTTGGATTTGAGGACGAGAGCAGATATCATCTCGGGTGAGAGAGGCCACTTTGTCGCAGGGCATCCTTCTCTCTGCAGTTCCCCGAACCATTCACTCCCCCCGGTAACGTGGTCTCCAGCAGAGAGTCCTGAAGCATCGCCGACAACTCCTTTCTCCGCCGGGAGGTGAACTAACGACGTAAAATGGAGGCCATCAAGAAAAAGATGCAGATGCTCAAACTGGACAAGGAGAAACGCCCTTGACCGAGCGGAGCAGGCAGAGGCAGATAAAAAGGCAGCAGAGGAGAGAAGCAAACAGGTAAGGAGGAGGAGGAACGGCCGATCAAACCCTCAGGCATTCCTTTGAAGAGATTTTAATAGACAATAGGTGCAATTCGGCCCTTCGAGCCAGCACCGCCATTCAATGTGATCGCGGCTGATCATCCACAATCGGTACCCCCGTTCCTGCCCTCTCCCCATACCCACTGACTCCGCTATCATTAAGAGCTCTATCTAACTCTCTCTTGAAAGCATCCAGAGAATTGGCCTCCACTGCCTTCCAAGGCAGAGAGTTCCACAGATTCACAACTCTCTGAGTGAAAAAGTTTTTCGTTACCTCCCGTTCTAAATGGCCGACCCCTTATTCTTAAACTGTGTGTGGCCCCTGGTTCTGAACCTCCCCCAACATGGGGAACACGTTTCCTGTCTAAATTAAACATTTAGTTTAGAGAAAGGGGAATAAAGTACGAAATGCTCGCTGTCGGAGTAGAGGTTTAAAAGAGTGGAGAAGAAGTTGTCATGCACGACTGCAGAGCCACTCCTGCAACCAGGACGCAAAGAGAGTCTCGGTTTGGGCGCCATTTTAGATCCAACTTCAGCAGCCGAGCGTCACGATAGAGTGTCAGGCATGTGCCCACTTTCGTGCAAGAATTGCCCCTCGACACGATATTTCAACTTTACCACGGTGCAAAAGAGATACACATACTGTCGAAGGGCCGAATGTCTATTGTCTATTGTTAGGTGGTTATGATGTTGGGTAGGTTAGATGGCTATGATGTTCAGTAGGTTAGGTGGCTATGATGTTGGGTAGGTTAGGTGGCTATGATGTTGGGTAGGTCCAGGTGGCTATGATGTTGGGTAGGATCTTATCGAAACATGTAAGATTATTAAGGGGTTGGACACGTTAGAGGCAGGAAACATGTTCCCAATGTTGGGGGAGTCCAGAACCAGGGGCCACAGTTTAAGGGGTCGGCCATTTAGAACGGAGATGAGGAAAAACTTTTTCAGTCAGAGAGTTGTAAATCTGTGGAATTCTCTGCCTCAGAAGGCAGTGGAGGCCAATTCTCTGAATGCATTCAAGAGAGAGCTAGATAGAGCTCTTAAGGATAGCGGAGTCAGGGGGTATGGGGAGAAGGGCAGGAACGGGGTATTGATTGAGAATGATGAGCCATGTTCACATTGAATGGCGGTGCTGGCTCGAAGGGCCAAATGGCCTACTCCTGCACCTATTGTCTATTGTCTATTGTTAGGTGGCTATGATGTTGGGTAGGTTAGGTGGCTATGATGTTGGGTAGGTTAGGTGGCTATGATGTTCAGTAGGTTAGGTGGCTATGATGTTCGGTAGGTGTACAGCGGGCAGTGAGGAAAGCTAATGGCACGTTGGCCTTCATGACAAGAGGAGTTGAGTGTAGGAGCAAAGAGGTCCTTCTGCAGTTGTACAGGGCCGTAGTGAGACCACACCTGGAGTACTGTGTGCAGTTTTTGGTCTCCAAATTTGAGGAAGGATATTCTTGCTATTGAGGGAGTGCAGCGTAGGTTCACCAGTTTAATTCCCGGAATGGCGGGACTGTCATATGTGGAAAGACTGGAGCGACTGGGCTTGTATACACTGGAATTTAGAAGGATGAGGGGGGATCTTATTGAAACATATAAGATAATTAGGGGATTGGACACATTAGAGGCAGGAAACATGTTCCCAATGTTGGGCGAGTCCAGAACCAGGTGCCACAGTTTAAGAATAAGGGTAGGCTATTTAGAACGGAGATAAGGAAAAACCTTTTCACTCAGAGAGTTGTAAATCTGCGGAATTCTCTGCCTCAGAACATCATAGCCACCTAACCTACCGAACATCATAGCCACCTAACCTACTGAACATCATAGCCGCCTAACCTACCCAACATCATAGCCACCTAACCTACCCAACGTCATAGCCACCTAACAATAGACAATAGGCAATAGGTGCAGGAGTAGGCCATTTGGCCCTTTGAGCCAGCTCCGCCATTCAATGTAATCATGGCTGATCATCCACATTAAATTTTTGGAAGAGAGTTCAGAAAATATTTACCAGAGGGCTCTCAGGATTGAGAAGCTTTTCGGGTTACATGGTCAGAAAAATCTGGCAGTTTTCTACTTACATAGAAACCATTCATAGAAAATAGGTGCAGGAGGAGGCCATTTGGCCCCTTCGAGCCAGCACCGCCATTCATTGTGATCACGGCTTGATCATCCACATTCAGTAACCCGTGCCTGCCTTATCCCCATATCCCTCGGTTCCGCTAGCCCCTTGAGCTCTGTCTGGCTCTCTTTTAAATGCATCCAGTGAATTGGCCTCCACTGCCTTCTGCGGCAGAGAATTCCACAAATTCACAACGCTCTGGGTTGAATAAATATCGGATTAGTGAGGACACGTCAGTCCCGCCATCCCGGGAATTAACCTAATTTGTCTCCAACTTGTAAATTTTTTTTAGGCACTCGCTATGATAATACTGTAATAACGCACGCAAATTGTTCGTAATATTCTGTGGCTTTTAAACATAGAAACATAGAAAATAGGTGCAGGAGTAGGCCATTCGGCAGGAGACTAAAACTGTACGAAATTCTCCAGGTGTGGTCTCACCAATGCCCTGTACAACTGCAGCAGAACCTCCCTGCTCCTATACTCAAATCCCCTCGCTATGAATGCCAACATACCATTCGCTTTCTTCACTACCTGCTGCACCTGCATGCCTACTTTCAATGACTGGTGTACCACGACACCCAGGTCTCGTTGCATCTCCCCTTCTCTAATCGGCTACCATTCAGGTAATAGTCTGCTTTCCTGTTCTTGCCACCAAGTGGATAACCTCACATTTATCCACATTATACTGCATCTGCATGCATTTGCCCACTCACCTAACCTATCCAAGTCACGTTGCAGCCTCCTAGCATCCTCCTCACAGCTAACACTGCCCCCCAGCTTCGTGTCATCCGCAAACTTGGAGATGTTGCATTCAATTCCCCTCGTCCAAATCATTAATATATATTGTAAATAGCTGGGGTCCCAGCACTGAGCCTTGCGGTACCCCACTAGTCACTGCCTGCCATTCTGAAAAGGACCCCGTTTATTCCTACTCTTTGCTTCCTGTCTGCCAGCCAGTTCTCTATCCACATCAATACTGAACCCACAATACCGTGTGCTTTACGTTTGCATACTAATCTCTTATGTGGGACCTTGTCGAAAGCTTCACTGTAACTCCTGAATATACTCCACAACCTGGTTTCGCATTTCTCAGTTACCCCACGTCAACATGCTTGTGCAACTCTTGGTATGCACCGCCTTCCCTGCCAAATGATACGTCGTGGTTTTAGTTCACTATCGTCACCTGTATAGAGGTACAATGAAAAGCTTTTGTTCATGTGTAATCCAGTCAAAGAAAGACCAAACATGGTTACAATTAAGCCGTGCACAGGGCACAGATAAAGGACACAACATTTGGTGCAAGATACGGTTACAATAAACTGCTAACAATGTCCTTGATCATCGTTACTTTTTTGCACACATCTATTCACAAAATGCTGGAGTACTCAGCGGGTCAGGCAGCATCTCGGGAGAGAAGGAATGGGTGACGTAATAAGGGTCTCGACCCGAAACGTCACCCATTCCTTCCCTCTTGAGATGCCTGACCTGCTGAGTTACTCCAGCAATTTTGTGAATAAATACCTTCGATTTGTACCAGCATCTGCAGTTATTTTCTTATGTTACTTTTTTGCATATCTTTCATTGATCAATTTAGTAAAAGGGCACGGGCCGAGATCAGTCACACCCTCTCCCCTTCCCTGTCCCCCCCTCTACGAGGAATGGGCCCAACGGGTCCACTTGGTCTAGTCGACATACTAAAACTCCTGTTTGTTTGTTCCTGAACTACAGCCAAAACGGTACACCATAGCACGACAATTTTAGGCCCACCTTACTCACCGTCGTCCCTCTGGTGCTAATGGAAGAAGTTTCATTGAAATCGGTGTTAAATTTTTTAAGTTATTCACGTTTTAAAGTTTAAATCTATTCTCCTAGGGAGGGAGGGGGGGGAGGAGGGAGGATAAGGGGGGGTTGAGGGGGATGGAGTGGGAGGGAGGGGAAGGGGGGAGGGTGAGAAAGGGAGGGGGGAGAAGGGGAGGGGGAGGAGGGGAGAGGGGAAGGGGGGAAGGGAGGGGGGTGGGGGGGGGGAGAGGATGGGAAGGGGGAGGGGAGGGGGGAGGGAGAGGAGAGGGGAAGGGAAGAACGGGTGGGGAGGGGAGGATAAGGGGGGGTTGAGGGGGATGGAGTGGGAAGGAGGGGAAGGGGGAGGGGAGGGGAAGGGAGGATAAGGGAGGTTGAAGGGGATGGAGTGGGAGGGAGGGAAGGGGAGAGGGGGAGAAAGGGAGGGGGAGAAGAGGGGAGGGGGAAGGAGGGGAGAGGGGAAGGGTGGGAGGGGGGAGGGTGGGAGGGGGAAAGGGGAGGGGGTAGGTGGGGGGGGGAGAGGGGAGCTGGGAGAGGGGAAGGTGGAAGGGTGGGAGGGGGGAAGGGTGGGAGGGGGAAAGTGGAAGGGTGGAAGGGTGGGGAGAGGGGAAGAGGAGGGGGAGAAGGGGAGGGGAGGGAGGGAGGATAAGGGGGGTTGAGGGGGATGGAGTGGGAGGGACGGGAAGGGGGAGGAGAGGGGAAGAGGGAAGGTGGTAGGGTGGGAGGGGGAAAGTGGAAGGGTGGGAGGGGGAAGGGAGGAAGGGGAGGGGGGTCGGGGGTCGGGAGGTAGGGGGGGAGGTGGGTGGAGAGGGTGCTGGAGGGGGGTCGGGGGTCGGGAGGTAGGGGGGGAGGTGGGTGGAGAGGGTGCTGCACCAATGCAGGAGAGGTTTGAACCCAACAGGTCCACTTGGTCTAGTTTGTACAATATCTCTCTACATCACCGACTATATGTCTCGTTTCCCTTTCCCCTGACTCTCAGTCTGAAGAAGGGTCTCGAGCCGAAACGTCACCTATTCCTTTTCTCCAGAGATGCTGCCTGACCCGCTGAGTGACTCCGGCTATCTGTGTCTACCATCAATAAAAGATAGTTCCAAGGGCTCCATTGAGGTAGATGGGAGGTCAGGACAGCACATCCTGGCTAATGAACAGGCTGTCCCAGCTAGGAAGAAACTATTCCAGAGTTTCAACACAGATTACTACACAACCCATGACATTTGTCACTGATATACTTCATACTTCCAGTATATTACATTTAAATGGCCCACACGCATCAAAATGATATGCTGCCACTGCCTACACCTCTCAATAGTTTAGATCTTCCACCATTGCCTAATATCGTTTAGATTAGTTTGGAGATACAGCGCGGAAACAGGCCCTTCGGCCCACCAAGTCCACACCGACCAGCGATCCCCTAACACTATTCTACACACGCTAAGGAAAAATTTTAAATAATACCAAGCAAATTAACAATAGACAATAGGTGCAGGAGGAGGCCATTCGGCCCTTTGAGCCAGCACCACCATTCAATGTGATCATGGCTGATCATTCTCAATCAGTACCCCATTCCTGCCTTCTCCCCATACCCCTTGGCTCCGCTATCCTTAAGAGCTCTATCTAGCTCTCTCTTGAATGCATTCAGAGAAATTGGCCTCCACTGCCTTCTGAGGCAGAGAATTCCAGATTCACAACTCTCTGACTGAAAAAGTTTTTCCTCATCTCAGTTCTAAATGGCCTACCCCTTATTCTTAAACTGTGGCCCCTTGTTCTGGACTCCCCCAACATTGGGAACATGTTTCCTACCTCTAACGTGTCCAACCCCTTAATAATCTTATACGTTTCGATAAGATCTCCTCTCATCCTTCTAAATTCCAGTGTATACAAGCCTAGTCGCTCCAGTCTTTCAACATATGATAGTCCAGCCATTCCGGGAATTAACCTAGTAAACCTACACTGCACGCCCTCAATAGAAAAAAATAACCTACAAACCTGAACGCCTTTGGAGTGTGGGGGGAAACCAGAGATCCCGGAGAAAACCCACGCAGGTCACGGGGAGAACGTACAAACTCCGTGCAGACGCCGTCCGTTGTCAGGATCGAACCCTGGTCTCTGGGGCTGTTAGGCAGCAACTCTACCGCTGCGCCACCGTGCCGCCCCAAATCATATTAACCACATGGGTAGGAAGGAACTACAGGTGCTGGCTTAAACAGATGGTCGCAGAAAGCTGGAGTAACTCAGCGGATCATTCTGTGTCTGACTTCTAGTCTGAAGAAGGGTCTCGACCCGAAACGTCACCTATTCCTTTTCCCCAGAGATGCTCTCTGACCCGCTGAGTTACTCTAGCGTTTTGAGTCCATCTTCATATTTACTCCAAATTACTATTTTTAACAGGTTAAACCCTGGGATGGAGGGACTGTCATAAGAGGAAAGATTGGAAAGACTGGCCTTGTATTCACTGGAGTTTAGAAGGACGAGAGGGGATCTTATAGAAGGACTAGACAAGCTAGATGCAGGAAAAATGTTCCCAGTGTTGGGGGAGTCCAGAACCAGGGGCCACACAGTCGAAGAATAAAGGGGAGGCCATTTAAAACGGAGGTGAGAAGAATCTTTTTCACCCAGAGAGTTGTGAATTTGTGGAATTCTCTACCACAGAGGGCAGTGGAGGCCAATTCACTGGATGGATTTAAAAGAGAGTTAGATAGAGCTCTTAGGGGCTAGCGGAATCAAGGGATATGGGGAGAAGGCAGGCACGGGTTACTGATTGTGGATGACCAGCCGTGATCACAATGAATGGCGGTGCTGGCTCGAAGGGCCGAATGGCCTCCTCTTGCACCTGTTTTCTATATGGGGGGCTTCGGGCCAAGATATTTGGGACTTGGTGGGACGGAAAGGGCTGCAGAGTCGGGCCTACTATCCCCAACCCAAAACATGACCCATCCACGTTCTCCAGAGACGCTGCCTGACCCGCTGAGTTTCAGTTTTAGTTCAGTTTAGAGATGCAGCGCGGAAACTGATTGTGGATGATCAGCCATGATCACAATGGCTCGAAGGGCCGAATGGCCGCCTCCTCCTCCTGCACCTATTTTCTATGTTTCTGTGATTCTAGGTGCTGCACAATTCTAAAAATATTTTTTCCTTTGCCCTCTTAATAATCTGCTGATATATTTTGTTCCTCCCTTTCCCTTCTCTACCCGTTTCTTCCGGTCCCTCTCTGACAGCTGGAAGATGAGCTGGCGGCTATGCAAAAGAGACTCAAAGGTACAGAGGATGAACTGGACAAGTATTCAGAGGCCCTGAAAGATGCCCAGGAGAAATTGGAATTAACTGAGAAGAAAGCCGCCGATGTAAGTAAAAGCGCACATGCCATCATCCTCCATTCCTTATCCGCCATCTTGTTCCTTTGATTTGGACTTTAGCCGTTTCGAGATACAGCCCCTCGTGTACAGGCCCTTCGGCCCTACCAACTCCGCTCCGACCAGCGATCACCCAGTACAGTAGCACTGATAGGCTGCAGTAGGAACAGGAAGACTGGGAAGGGGGAGGGGAAAGAGAGAGAAAGCAGGGACTACCTGAAGTTAGAGAAGTCAATGTTCGTACCGCTGGGCTGTAAACTGCCCAAGCGAAATATGAGGTGCTGTTCCTCCAATTTGCGCTGGGTCTCACTCTGACAATGGAGGAGGCCCATGACAGAAAGGTCAGACTGGGAATGGGAGGGGGAGTTGAAGTGCTGAGCCACCGGGAGATCAGGTTGGTTAAGGAGGACTGAGCGAGGTGTTGAGCGAAGCGGTCGCCGAGCCTGCGCATGGTCTCGCCGATGTAGAGAAGTTGACACCTGGAACAGCGGACACAGTAGATGAGGTTGGAGAAGGTGCAGGTGAACCTCTGCCTCACCTGGAAAGGACTGTTTGGGTCCTTGGATGGAGTCGAGGGGTTGTTGAAATTTAGGGAGAAGGTAAAATCGGGCCGTGCGGGGCTGGGGAACGATAAGGTTGGAGGCATTAGAGGGCAGAGTGCCGGAATTGGTGAGATCGGTGATGGTGTTAGTGATTGAGGTCTGGTGCTTGTCAGTGGGGTCATGGTCAAGGATAAGTAGGAGGACGTGTCCGAGAGTTGTCATCTCCGTGGGTGGAAAGTGCTTCGAGGTTGATGGGGCAAGTTGATAAATAATGAGATGATTCCACTTTGTTTGAAAATCTCTTTAACTTCTTGGTCGAGTCTGTGCAAGTGTGTGTGTGAGAGAGAGAGGGCGATAGAGAGAGGGAGAGAGAGAGAGAGAGGGGGAGAGAATGAGGGAGAGGGAAGGACAGAGAGAGAAAGATGGAGAGGGAAGGAGGGAGAGGGACGGAGGGAGAGGGAAAGAGAGAGAGAGAGTAAGAGGGAGAGAAGAAAGAAAGAAAAAGAAAGAAAGAGAGAGAAAGAGGGAGGAAGAGGGAACGAGGGAGAGGGAAAGAGGGAGAGGGAGAGGGAGAGGGAAAGAGGGAAAGAGGGAGAGAAAGAATGAACAAGAAAGAGAGAGAGAGAGAGAAAGTGGGAAAGGGAAAGAGGAGAGAAAGAAAAAGAAAGAGAGAGAGAGAAAGAGGGAGGGAGAGGGGATGAGGGAGAGGGATGAGGAGAGGGAAGGAGGGAGAGGGAAGGAGGGAGGAGGGAAGGAGGAGAGGGAAGGAGGGAGAGGGAAGGAGGGAGAGGGAAGGAGGGAGAGGGAAGGAGGGAGAGGGAAGGAGGAGAGAAAGAAAGAAAAAGAAAGCAAGAGAGAGAGAGGGAAAGAGGGAACGAGGGAGAGAAAAGAAAGAAAAGAAAGAGAGAGAGAGAGAGAGAAGAGAGAGAGAGAGAGAGAGAGAGAGAGAGAGAGAGGAGAGAGAGAGAGAGAGAGAGAGAGAGAGAGAGAGAGAGAGAGAGAGAGAGAGAGAGAGAGAGAGAGATGAGAGAGAGTGAGAGAGGGAGAGGGAAAGAGGAGAGGGAAAGAGGAGAGAAGAGAAAGAGGGAGAGAAAGAAAGAAAAGAAAGCGAGAGAGAGAGGGAAAGAGGGAGATAAAGTGAGTGAGTGGATAGAGAGAGATTTGAGACTAAATCTCCAAAATATACACAATTGTCATCCGTGTTCATTCCTTGGGCATTCAAGATAGGTCGACACTCTGCATTGTAGCCTTCTGCTATTCTGAGTACCGGTGTCACAGTGACCAAGGGATGGAATGCAATTCCATGGAGTTCTTCCTTGAGCTCTACGGCTCCTGCCGTTCAGGAATTACCACCCGCAGACAGTAGAATGCTTTCCCAGCTGCCGGGGGGGATTATTGCTGCATGACTTGAGTTCCAAACGCATTGTTATCATCAAACGCACGGAGAGTCAGGAAGGTTAAGTCCCAGACGCGAAGAGGACACTAAAATAGGCGATATTGTACACAGTTACAAAGATGGTTACGTATCACGAATTTCAGGGGAGGTTTTGATCAGCTGGGAAATTGGGCAGATGAATAGGGTTGTCCCGTATTAGCCGGGACATCCCGTATTTTGGACTAAATCGGTTTGTCACGTACGGAACTGCCTTTGTCCTGTATTGGGCCCGGGGGGCGTTGTAAGACCCGGACCCTGTAGAATGTAGAAGGTGGTTATATGGACGGAGCTACAGAGAAAGTAGTTGAAGCCAGTACAATAAAAACATTTAAAGGCACTTGGACAGGTACAAGGATAGAATAAGTTTGGGGCAAACACCTAGATGGAGCATCTTGTTTGGCAGGGATGAGTTGGGCCGAAGGAACTATTTCCATACTGGATGACTCTACGACACCATAAATGTCCAATGATTCCATGCACTGATTAAAATTAACCAAGGGGGATAGGTGTATAGGTGCCAGATAGTATGATTGTACACCGATCAGCCAAAACATTATGACCTGATGAGCCAAAACATTACGACCGCCTGTCTAATATGCTGTTGGTCCTCCGTGTGCAGCCCCATACGCAGCAGGGTGCGATGCACTGCATATTGTGGCGCATTCCTCCCGTGACCGCCATTAAAATTTTCTGTGACTTGTGCCACAATCGACCTTCTGTCAGTTCGGACCAGACGGGGTACAGCCTTCGTTGCCCTCGTGCATCGATGAGCCTTGGGCGCCCAACACCCTGTCTGTCGCCGGTTTGTGGTTTGTCCCTCCTCGGACCACTGTCGGTCGGTACTCACCACTGCCGACCGGGAGCACCCCACAAGCCTTGCCGTTTCAGAGATGCTCTGACCCAGTCGTCTGGCCATAACAATTTGGCCCTTGTCAAAGTCGCTCAGGTCTTTACTCCTGCCCATTTCTCCTGCATCCAACACATCAACTTCAAGAACTGACTGTTGACTTGCTGCCTAATATATCCCACCCCTTGACAGGTGCCATTGCAACAAGATAATCAATGTTATTCACTTCGCCTGTCAATGGTCATTATGTTTTGGCTGATCGGTGTAAAAGAGCCTTTCCTGCCTATAGGCATTAACCTTTGCTGCTAAATTATATCTTAGTTAGTAGAGTGGTTATTTCACTGACCACTGGCAAGTGTTCTTGCCATAAATCAGTGGGTTTGTCAAATGCCAGATACTTGAGTGCCAAGAGTACATGGAATTTACAGCACACTGACACAAGAAGGGTCTCAGCCCGAAACGTCGCCCATTCCTTCGCTCCAGAGATGCTGCGCGTCCCGCTGAGTTACACCAGCTTTTTGTGTCTATCTTCGGTTCAAACCAGCATCTGCAGTTCCTTCCTACACACTGTCAAACCATTTATAATAATAAAAAATTATAATAATATAATAATAATAAACTTTATTTAGATTTTTTTTAGATTTAGAGATACAGCGCAGAAACAGGCCCTTCGGCCCACCGGGTCCGCGCCGCCCAGCGATCCCCGCACACTAACACTATCCTACACCCACTACGGACAATTTTTACATTTGCCCAGCCAATTAACCTACATACCTGCACATCTTTGGAGTGTGGGAGGAAACCGAAGATCTCGGAGAAAATCCACGCAGGTCACGGGGAGAGCGTGCAAACTCCGTACAGACGGCGCCCGTAGTCGGGATCGAACCTGAGTCTCCGGCGCTGCATTCGCTGTAAGGCAGCAACTCTACCGCTGCGCCACCGTGCCGCCCGTCATTTGTGAGGGTGAACGGTACAATGAAATGTATTTGACAAGACAACGGGTCACCTCAGCAGTAATATTCCAAGGATAAATAAGATTTTAAAAAATGACATTAGTAAGGTAAAAAGACAATATTAAAAATAGGTAAAAAGACAATATTAAAAATAATCAACATATATGATGTGAAATGTGTTTATGAGTTCAGAAGCCTGATGGCCTGATGGTAGAAACTGTTCTTAAGTCTGGTGGTATGTGCAGCCATACTCCTGTATCGTCTGCCTGACGGTAACAAGGAGAACAGCCTGCGTGCTGGGTGGCTGTGGTCCTTGATGATGCTGTGTGATGATGATGATTTTGCAGGCACCGCCGGTAGAAAATGTCCTGAACGGCCGGGAGACAGTTGCCAGCGATGTGCTGTGCCGTCTTCACCACTCTCTGTAGTGATTCGTGGCTGTGGGCAGAACAGTTCCTGTACCGGACTGTCATGCAGCCCGTCAGCAGGCTCTCGATGGCCCCAATGGTTGATGCCACTGTTTGTACTCGACACAAGGCTCCCACCCTTCCTAAGAGATTCTTAAGGGAATGGACAGTCTAGATGCAGGAAAAATGTTCCCCATGTTGGGGGGCAGTCTAGAACCAGAGGGTCACACAGTTTAAGAATAAGGGGCAGGCCATTTAGGAGCTCATGCAAGGAAGATTGATCCTGTGCATGCATGATCCAGTGCATGCATGAAACCTACCAAGACTGAAAACATCTACCTACTCTCTGGCATTGCACCTCCTGGAATCAGAAGAGCTGTAGCCAGTCAAAAACAACGCCTCAGACAATCAGAGGATGAAAGACACCCCCTGCATGATCGTTTCGCTCAACACCTTCGCCTTAACCAACCTGATCTCCCGGTGGCTGAGCATTTCAACTCCCCCTCCCATTCCCAGTCTGACCTTTCTGTCATGGGCCTCCTCCAGTGCCATAGTGAGGCCCACCGGAAATTGGAGGAACAGCACCTCATATTTCGCTTGGGCAGCTTGCAGCCCAGCGGTATGAACATTGGGCGGCACGGTAGCGCAGCGGTAGAGTTGCTGCTTTACAGCGAATGCAGCGCCGGAGACACAGGTTCGATCCTGACTACGGGTGCTGCACTGTAAGGAGTTTGTACGTTCTCCCCGTGACCTGCGTGGGTTTTCTCCGAGATCTTTGGTTTCCTCCCACACTCCAAAGACGTACAGGTATGTAGGTTAATTGGCTGGGTAAATGTAAAAAAAAAAAAATTGTCCCTAGTGGGTGTAGGATAGTGTTAATGTACGGGGATCGCTGGGCGGCACGGACTTGGAGGGCCGAAAAGGCCTGTTTCCGGCTGTAGATATATGATGATATGATTGACTTCTCCAACTTTAGATAGTTCCTCTGTCCCTCTCTTCCCCTCCCCCTCCCTGGTTCTCCCTCTATCTTCCTGTCTCCACCTATATCCTTCCTTTGTCCCGCCCCCCTGACATCAGTCTGAAGAAGGGTCTCGACCCGAAACCTCACCCATTCCTTCTCTCCTGAGATGCTGCCTGACCTGCTGAGTTACTCCAGCATTTTGTGAAATAAATACCTTCGATTTGTACCAGCATCTGCAGTTATTTTCTTACCCTACATGACCACCCTTTGCTACCTCAGCGTTTGAAATCATGTTTCCTCTCTTCTGTCCATCCCCTGGACTGCTTGTGCATTGTCCAGATGTATATAATGTATTCTTCAGAGACATACACCTAGATATACACACACACATACACACACACACACATATATATATATAAGATAGACACAAAAATCTGGTGTATCTCAGTGGGACAGGCAGTATCTCTGGAGAGAAGGAATGGGTGACGTTTCAGGTCGAGACCCTTCTTCAGACTGATTATGTATGTATATATTGGTAGGAAGAAACTGCAGATGCTGGTTTAAACCGAAGACAGACTCAAAATGCTGGAGTAACTCAGCGGGACAGACATAGACATAGAAAATAGGTGCAGGAGTAGGCCATTCGGCCCTTCGAGCCTGCACCGCCATTCAATATGATCATGGCTGATCATCCAGCTCAGTAACCTGTACCTGCCTTCTCTCCATACCCCCTGATCCCTTTAGCCACAAGGCCCACATTTAACTCCCTCTTAAATATAGCCAATGAACTGGCCTCAACTACCTTCTATGGCAGAGAATTCCACAGACTCACCACTCTCTGTGTGAAGAAATGTTTTCTCATCTCGGTCCTAAAAGACTTCCCCCTTATCCTTAAGCTGTGACCCCTGGTTCTGGACTTCCCCAACATCGGGAACAATCTTCCCGCATCTAGCCTCTCCAACCCCTTAAGAATTTTATATGTTTCAATAAGATCCCCCTCAGTCTTCTAAATTCCAGCTAAATCAGAAGCCTAGTCTATCCAGTCTTTCTTCATATGAAAGTCCTGCCATCCCAGGGATCAATCTGGTGAACCTTCTCTGTACTCCCTCTAAGGCTAGAGGCAGCATCTCTCTATATGTACACATACAAATATTTTTATATCTTCTTTTCATAATATGCAAACAAAATTATGCTCCAGGCATGGCAAATACAATCTTAATAGATTAAAAACTAAGGAACAGTTTTTAATTTATCTTACTTTACTGATTACATTTCCTGGGCTTGGCTGTTTGCTCTGTGAATCACTGCCTTGTTAATTGATAAATCCGAAATCAGAAGCCAGTGAGCTGTTGGTGTCAAACAAGGATGCGCGTTTAAATAACGGCAATACCATTCGGTGTGTTCTAAAACCTTTTACAAACAGTGAAGCATTTCTGAAGTGTGTCTTTTGTAAAATGTTTAGGGCATTTAATTAAGTCACGAGGTGTCACAAAATGCTGGAGTAACTCAGCGGGTCAGGCAGCATCTCTGGAGAGAAGGAATGGGTGACGTTTCGTGTCGACCACGAAATGTCACCCATTCCTTCTCTCCAGAGATGCTGCCTGACCCGCTGCGTTACTCCAGCATTTTGTGATACCTTCCATTTGTACCAGCATCTGCAGTTATTTTCCTAATTAAGTCACAAGGTAACTCTGGAATGTGGAAGGCAGTTACTCATGTTTCATTCATTCCTAAAACACACAAGTGCTCATTAAAGTATCAGTTTTCTATGATTCAAGGTTGTTGATCAAGTGGTGAAAACAATTTCATCAACCCACTCAATCAACCTGTTCATTACGATCCCCTAAGATTTATGTTCCAAGACATTTTGAGATTATGCCCTGTACTCCAAAGTCCGAATCACTGATAAATATTACCAGGTAGTCCTGGCACTGACCACTCAACAGTTTCCACTCATCTGAAACACAACCATTCATTACTTTAGATAGACACAAAATGCCGGAGTAACTTAGTGGGCCAGGCAGCATCTCTGGAGAAAATGGACATGTGACGTTTCAGGTTGGGCCCCTTCTTCGAACTGATTTTCTATCAAAACCGCCAAGCAAGAAGGACATTCTTGCTTTTGAGGGAGTGCAGCATAGGTTCACCAGGTTAATTCCCGGAATGGCGGGACTGTCGTATGTTGAAAGACTGGAGCGACTGGGCATGTATACACTGGAATTTAGAAGGATGAGAGGGGTTCTTATTGAAACATATAAGATTATTAAGGGATTGGACACGCTAGGGGCAGGAAACAAGTTCCCGATGTTGGGGGAGTCCAGAACCAGGGGCCACAGTTAAAGAATAAGGGGTAGGCCATTTAGAAAGGATATAAGGAAATACTTTTTCACTCAAAGAGTTGTAAATCTGTGGAATTCTGTGCCTCAGAAGGCAGTAGAGGACAATTCTCTGGATGCTTTCAAGAGCGAGTTAGATAGAGCTCTTAATGATAGCGGAGTCAAGGGGTATGTGGAGAAGGCAGGAACGAGGTACTGATTGTGAATGATCAGCCATGATCACATTGAATGGCAGTGCTGGCTCGAAAGGCCGAATAGCCTACTATTGTCTATTGTCTAACATTTGAGGAGATTTCTCGCTAGTTTGAAGGAGATTTGTCTTAGATTGACAAACATTTGCAGAACTATTAATCATTTGGCCAATCAGCCAACTGACATTCATCTCAGCACCTTTTCTTAGGCGAGTTGTTCTTTTCAAATTAGCTGGAATTTGAAGAGATTCCTCTCAGTTTGAGCATGAGGTTATTTCTCTTCATGAAGCAAGCCTAGATTTTTTTGCAAACTGGATGAGGTTTGTTTATGAGGTTGACTCAAGAAATTATCAATACTTGGATGCGATTTCTCTGCTCAAATGCGATTTATGAGGTTGACTCAAGAAATTATCAATACTTGGATGCGATTTCTCTCTGCTCAGTCTATATCCAAGGTTTGTCAGATTATTGGAAAGTCGATGGGATTTGTCTCAGATTGATCAACATTCCTCTCACACCTGGAGTCAAAGATCATTTTCAGCTTCTCCAAACATTGAGATTTCCTACCAGTTCTCCAAGAATTGTAGAGACATGCTACAGATTCTCAAGAATCGATGAGAGATACACCAGAGATTATCCAAGACTCAAGAAGAAATGCCAGATTCTCCAAGTCAAGGAGATTGCCCACAAATTCTCAAAGTCAAGATTTCCCACAGAATCTCCAAGAATTGAGATTTCCCACAGATTCCCAAAGTTGATATTTTCCACAGATTTTCCAAGAGTCAAAATGTGCTGAAGATCCAACATCAATTGAGATTTTCCACAGAATCTCAGAGTTGAAATTTCCACAGATTCTCCACGAATCTCAGAGATTTCCCACAAATGTTTCAAGAATCAAGATTTCCCATTGATTCTCCAAGAATCAAGACAATTCCACGCAGGTTCTCCAAAAATCAAGATTTCTAACCTGCTGAGCTACTCCAGCACTTTGTGAACCTTTTCCCAAAAGAGAAATTCTACAAGAGTTGAGATGTCAGACAGAATCTCATAGGATTTGAGATTTCCCTCAGGTTTTCCTTTCACGTCCCACCAGGGGTGGCGATGGGGACCTCCCAGAGGTGGAGATGTGATCCTCACATCACCTATCCATGTCCTCTAGGGATGCTGCTTGACCTACTGAGTTACTCCAGCACATTGTGTCTATCTTTGGTGGAGATGGGGACCTCACTCACATTGTCCCACCAAAGATGGATATGTGGACCTCCCTCACACGTCGCACCAGAGGTGGAGATGTGATCGTCACATCACCTATCCATGTTCTCCAGAGATGCTGCTTGACCTGCTGAGTTACTCCAGCATGTTGGAGATGGGGACATCCCTCACATTGACCCACCAGAGGTGGAGATGAGAACGTCCCTCACATTGTCCCATCAGAGGTGGAGATGTGATCCTCACATCACCTATCCATGTTCTCCAGAGATGCTGCTTAATCTGGAGAGTTACTCAAGCATTTTGCGTTTATCTTTGGTGGGAATATGTACGTCCCTCAGACGTTCCACCAGAGGCGAAGATGGAAACCTCCCTCAACATAGTCTCACCAGAGGTGGAGATGTGATCCTCACAGCACCTATCCATGTTCTCCAGAGACGTTGCTTGACCCGTTGAGTTACTCCAGCATGTTGGATATGGGGACCTCCCTCATGTTGTCCCACCAGAGGTGGAGATGGACCTCCCTTGCCCAGAGGTGGAGATGGGGACCTATCTCACATTGTCCCACCAAACGTGGAAATGTGATCATCATATCACCCATCCATTTTCTCCAGAGATGCTGCTTGACCTGCTGAGTTACTCCAGAATGTTGGAGAAGGGGACCTCCCTCACCCAGAGGTGGAGATGGAGACATTGTCCTACCAGAGATGGAGATGTAGACATTGTCCTACCAGAGGTGGAGATGTAGATGGAGATGATTGTCTCACCAGGGGTGGACGTGGAGATGGAGACATTGTCCCACCAGGGGTGGATATGGCGATGGAGATGATTGCCCCACCAGGGCTGGACATGGCGATGTAGATGATTGCCCCACCAGGGGTGGCCATGGACCTTCCCAAGATGGAGATGGAGATAATTGCCCCACCAGGGATGGACGTGGTGGAGGTGTAGATGATTGACCCACCAGAGGTGAAGATATTGTCCCACCAGGGGTGAAGATATTGTCCCGCCAGGGGTGAAGATATTGTTCCACCAGGGGTGAAGATATTGTCCCACCAGGGATGAAGATATTGTCCCACCAGGGGTGAAGATATTGTCCCACCAGGGGTGAAGATATTGTCCCACCAGGGGTGGAGATATTGTCCCACCAGGGGTGAAGATATTGTCCCACCAGGGGTGAAGATATTGTCCCACGAGAGGTGGAGAAGGACCTCGCTCACCCAGAGATGGAGATGATTGCCCCACCAGGGGATGAGATGGAGATGATTGCCCCACCAGGGATGGAGATGGAGATGGAAATGTGGAGATGATTGCCCCACCAGGGGTGGACGTGGGGAGATGGAGATGATTGCCCAACCAGGGGCGGCCGTGAACCTTCCCAAGATGGAGATGGAGATGATTGCTTACCACCCAACACACCGATGTTCAGTCATTTAAAAAGGGGATTGAGCAACTAGATCTCCTCAACTTGATCAAAAAGGCCCACTTCAAAATGTAATCACTGCTCTACTCACTCCGAGTTGCGCGAGTTAACCACTTATGAGGTGTTTGCGCAGTAATCAACCAGAACCAGAACCACAACCAGAATTAGAACCAGAACCAAACCACAACCAGAACCAGAATTAGAACCAGAACCACAACCAGAACCACAACCAGAATTAGAACCAGAACCACAACCAGAATTAGAACCACAACCACAACCACAACCAGATCCACAACCAGAACCAGGATTAGAACCAGAACCACAACTAGAACCAGGATTAGAACCAGAACCAGAATTACAACCAGAACCAGAATCAGAACCACAACCAGAACCACGACCAGACCACAACCAGAACTAGAACCAGAATTAGAAGCAGAACCACAACCAGGACCAGAACCACAACCAGAACCAGAATTAGAACCACAACCACAACCAGAATTAGAACCAGAACCAGAACCACAACCAGAACCAGAATTAGAACCAGAACCAGAATTAGAACCAGAACCACAACCAGAACCACAACCAGAATCAGAACCACAACCAGAATTAGAAGCAGAACCACAACCAGAACCACAACCAGAACCAGAATTAGAACCAGAACCACAACCAGTATTAGAACCACAACCACAACCACAACCACAACCAGGACCAGAATTAGAACCAGAACCACAACCAGAATTAGAACCACAACCACAACCAGAATTAGAACCACAACCACAACCAGAACCAGAATTAGAACCAGAACCACAACCAGAATTAGAACCACAACCACAACCACAACCAGAATTAGAACCACAACCAGAATTAGAACCACAACCAGAACCAGAAGTAGAACCACAACCAGAATTACAACCAGAACCACAACCAGAATTACAACCAGAACCACAACCAGAATTACAACCACAACCAGATCCAGAATTAGAACCACAACCAGAACCACAACCACAACCGCAACCACAACCAGAACTAGAACCACAACCACAACCAGAATTACAACCACAACCACAACCACAACTACAACCACAACCAGATCCAGAATTACAACCACAACCAGCACCAGAATTGGAACCACAACCAGAATTACAACCAGAACCACAACCACAACCAGAATTACAACCAGAACCAGAATTACAACCAGAATTAGAATTAGAGGTAGAGATAGGGACCTATCTCACATTGTCCCACCTCACCTTATTTTTCCTTTTCTGTTCGTTTACTTACTTATTTTTTTTTCTTCTATGTTTTAGTAAACCCTGTAAAGCGTCTTTGAGTTTTTAGAAAAGCGCTATACAAATGTAATGCATTATTATTATTATTATTAGAGGTGGAAATGGGGACCCATCTCGCATTGTCTCACCAGAAGTGGAGACGTGATCATCATATCACCTATCCATTTTCTCCACTTGACCTGCTGAGTTACTCCAGTATGTTGGAGAATTTTTAGATCAAGAATCAGAACCACAACCAGGGGCGTCCGTCGTCCGTCGACCGTCGACCTTCCCAAGATGGCCGCCAACCGTCGCGCTCGCGCTTCCCGCTCCTTTCTGCCCGCCCCGCGGACGTCACTTCCTGGATACGGGGCGGGCGGCCGGAAGCGGGTCGGATGGGAGGCGGAGGCAGGGAGGAGGGAGGAGAGAGGGGGAGGCGCTCTCGCCCTCACCCTCCCCTCCCTTCGCCATCGCCCCATCAAACCATCAACCCTCACTCACCTCACCTTCCCTCACCCCCCGGCGCCGCGCCGATCTTCCCCCTCCCCAAATGGCCGCCGCCGTCACGTCGCTGGAAGCGGTCAAGCGCAAGATCAAGGTGCTGCAGCAGCAGGCCGACTGCGCCGAGGAGCGCGCCGAGCAACTGCAAAGGGACAGCGCGACCCAGCGCGGGGCCCGCGAGCAGGTGGGTGGAGGGGACGGGAGGGGAGGGGAGGGGAGGGGACGGAGGGGCCGAGTGGCCGCAGCTACCGCGGGCAGGGCTCTCCCCCCATCCATCACACACCTGGTTGCAGTTGCACTCACTGAGTTGGAGGAAGGTTGTCACGCCCCCCTCCTTTCCCTTGTCTCCATCCCTCCATCCATTCCTCTCCCCTCTCCATTCCTCCCTCCCTCCTGTCCATTCCTCTCCTCCCCTCTCCATTTCTTCCTCCTCTCCATCTTCTCCCCCTCTCCATTTCTTCCTCCTTCCCCCTCTCCATTCCTCCCTCCCTCCTGTCCATTCCTCTCCTCCCCTCTCCATTTCTTCCTCCTCTCCATCTTCTCCCCCTCTCCATTCCTCCCTCCTTCCCCCTCTCCATTCCTCCCTCCTTCCCCCTCTCCATTCCTCACCCCCTCTCAATTCCTCTTCCCCATCCATTCACCCCTCTCCATCCCTCCCTCCCTCTCTCCATCCCTCCATTCCTCTTCCTCCGTCCCCCTCTCCATTTCTTCCTCATCTCCTCCATCCATCACTCCATTCCTCCCTCTCTCCATCCCTCCCTCCCTCCATCCCTTCATCTCTCCATCCCTCCCTCCCTCCCTCCCTCTCTCCATCCATCACACACCTGGTTGCAGTCGCACTCACTGAGTTGGAGGAAGGTTGTCACGCCCCCTCCTTTCCCTTGTCTCCATCCATTCCTCTCCCCTCTCCATTCCTCCCTCCCTCCTGTCCATTCCTCTCCTCCCCTCTCCATTTCTTCCTCCTCTCCATCTTCTAACCCTCTCCATTTCTTCCTCCTTCCCCCTCTCCATTCCTCACCCCCTCTCAATTCCTCTTCCCCATCCATTCACCCCTCTCCATCCCTCCCTCCCTCTCTCCATCCCTCCATTCCTCTTCCTCCGTCCCCCTCTCCATTTCTTCCTCATCTCCTCCATCCATCACTCCATTCCTCCCTCTCTCCATCCCTCCCTCCCTCCATCCCTTCATCTCTCCATCCCTCCCTCCCTCCCTCCCTCTCTCCATCCATCACACACCTGGTTGCAGTCGCACTCACTGAGTTGGAGGAAGGTTGTCACGCCCCCTCCTTTCCCTTGTCTCCATCCATTCCTTTCCTCTCTCCATTCCTCTCCTCTCTCCATTCCTCACCTCCATCCATTCCTCTCCTCCTCTCTCCCTCTCCACCTCCCTTCCTCTCCATTCCTCTCCTCCTTCCCCCTTCTCCATTTCTTCCTCCTTCCCCCTCTCCATTTCTTCCTCCTCTCCTCCATCCATTCCTCTCCTCCTCTCTCCCTCTCCACCTCCCTCCCTCTCCCTCTTCACCCTCCCTCTCCATTCCTCTCCTCCTTCCCCCTTCTCCATTTCTTCCTCCTTCCCCCTCTCCATTTCTTCCTCCTCTCCTCCATCCATTCCTCTCTCCCCCTCTCCATCCCTCTCCCCCTCCCCATTCCCCTTCCCCCATCCATTCACCCCTCTCCATCCCTCCCTCTCTCCATCTCTCCCTCCATCCCTCCCTCCCTCCACCCCTCCCTCCCTCCACCCCTCCCTCCCTCCACCACACACCTGGTTGCAATTGCACTCACTGAGTTGGAGGGTTATCACGCCCCCTCCTTTCCTCCTTTGCCTTGTCTCCATCCCTCCTTCCCCTCTCCATTCCTCTCCCCCTCTCCATTCCTCTCCTCCTCTCCATTCCTCTCCTCCTCTCCATTCCTCTCCTCTCCATTCCTCACCCCCTCTCCATTCTTCTTCCCCATCCATTCACCCCTCTCCATCCCTCCCTCCCTCTCTCCATCCCTCCATTCCTCTTCCTCCGTCCCCCTCTCCATTTCTTCCTAATCTCCTCCATCCATCACTCCATTCCTCCCTCTCTCCATCCCTCCCTCCCTCCATCCCTTCATCTCTCCATCCCTCCCTCACTCCATTCCTCCCTCCATCCCTCCACCACACACCTGGTTGCAATTGCAAGTCTACAGAGTTGGAGGAATGTTATCACGCCCCCTCCTTTCCCTCCCTTGTCTCCATCCCTCCATCCATCCCTCTCTCCTCTCCATTTCCTCCTCTCTCCCTCTCCATTCCTCTCCCCTTCTCCATTCCTCTCCCCCTCTCTCCATTCCTCTCCATTCCTCCCTCCCTCCTGTCCATTCCTCGATCCTGTCCATTTCCTCCTCTCTCCCTCTCCATTCCTCTCCCCTTCTCCATTCCTCTTCCCCTCTCCATTTCTTCCTCCTCTCCATCCATTCCTCTCTCCCTCTCTCTCTCCATTTCTCCTCTTCATCCCTCCCTCTCTCCTTCCCTCCCTCTCCCCATCCCTCCCTCCCATCCCGCTCTCCAGCTTCCCTTTTCTCTCTCTGTTTCCCCCTTTCCCTCTCTCCGTCCCCTCCCCATTCCTCCCCCTCTCCATCTTCCCTTCCTTCATCCTCCCCTCTCCATTCCCCGTCCCTCCCATCCTGCTCTCCAGCTTCCCTTTTCTCTCTCTGTTTCCCCTTTCCCTCTCTCCGTCCCCATTCCCCGCCTCCCTCCTTCCATCCACCACACACCTGGTTGCACTCACTCAGTTGGAGGAAGGTTATCACGCCCCCTCCTTTCCCTTGTCTCCATCCCACCATCCCTCCATTCCTCTTCTTCCTTCCCCCTCTCCATTTCTTCCTCCTTCCCCCTCTCCTCCTCTCCATTTCCTCCTCTCTCCCTCTCCATTCCTCTTCCCCTTCCCATTCCTCCTCTTCATTCCTCTTCCCCTCTCCATTCCTCTCTTCTCCATTTCTCCCACCCTCTCCATTCCTCTTCCTCTCTCCATCCCTCCCTCCCTCCCATCCCGCTCTCCAGCTTCCTTTTTCTCTCTCCGTTTTTCCTCCTTCCCCCTCTCCATTTCTTCCTCCCTCCCTCTCTCCATCTCTCCCTCTCTCCCTCCCTCTCTCCATTTCTCCTCCTCTCCATTTCTTCCTCCTCTCCTCCCTCTCTCCATTCCTCTCCTCTCCTCCATCCATTCCTCTCTCCATCCCTCCACCACACACCTGGTTGCAGTTGCACTCACTGTTGGAGGAAGGTTATCACGCCCCCTCCTTTCCTCCCTTGTCTCCATCCCTCTCTCCTCCTCTCCATTCCTCTCCTCCTTCCCCCTCTCCATCCATCCCTCTCCCCCTCTCCATTCTTCCCTCCCCTCTCCATTTCTTCCTCCTTCCCCCTCTCCATTTCTTCCTCCTCTCCTCCATCCATTCCTCTCTCCATCCCTCCCTCTCTTCCTCCTTCCTCACTGAGTTGGAGGAAGGTTATCACGCCCCCTCCTTTCCTCCCTTGTCTCCATCTCTCCATCCCTCCATCCATCCCTCTCCTCCTCTCCATTCCTCTTCCTCCTTCCCTCTCTACCTCTCTCCCTCCATCCCTCCCTCTCCATCCCTCCCTCTCTCCATCCCTCCCTCTCTCCATCCCTCTCTCCATCCCTCTCTCCATCCCTCCCTCTCTCCATCCCTCCCTCCCTCCCTCCCCCTCCCTCCCATCCCGCTCTCCAGCTTCACTTTTCTCTCTCTGTTTCCCCCTTTCCCTCTCTCCGTCCCCTCTCCATTCCTCCCCCTCTCCATCTTCCCTTCCTTCATCCATCTCTCTCCATTCCCTTCCCTCCCATCCCGCTCTCCTGCTTCCCTTTTCTCTCTCTGTTTCCCCTTTCCATCTCTCCGTCCCCATTTCCCTCCCTCCCTCCCTCCCTCCCTGCCTCTCTCCATCCATCACACACCTGATTGCAATTGCACTCACTGAGTTTGAGGAAGGTTATCACGCCCCCTCCTTTCCTCCCTTGCCTTGTCTCCATCCCTCTCCCCCTCTCCATTCCTCTCTCCCCTCTCCATTCCTCTCCCCCTCTCCATTTCTTCCTCCTCTCCATTTCTTCCTCCTCTCTCCCTCTCCATTCCTCTCCTCCTTCCCCCTCTCCATTTCTTCCTCCTTCCCCCTCTCCATTTCTTCCTCCTTCCCCTTTCCATTTCTTCCTCCTTCCCCCTCTCCATTCCTCCCTCCTCTCCCCTGCTCCATTCCCCCCCTCCATTCCCCCCATCCATTCCCCCTCTCCATCCCTCTCTCAATCCCTCCCTCTCTCCATCCCTCCCTCTCTCCATCCCTCCCTCCCTCTCTCTCTCCCTCCACCACACACCTGGTTGCAGTTGCACTCACTGAGTTGGAGGAAGGTTATCACGCCCCCTCCTTTCCTCCCTTGTCTCCATCCATTCCTCACCCCTTCTCCATTCCTTCCCCCTTCACTCCCTCCCATCCCGCTCTCCAGCTTCCCTTTTCTCTCCTCGTTTCCCCCTTTCCCTCTCTCCGTCCCCATTTCCCTCTCCTTCCCCCCTCCACCCTTCCCTCCCTCCCATCCCGTTCTCCATCTTCCCTCTCCATTCCTTCCCCCTCCCATCCTGCTCTCCAGCTTCCCTTTTCTCTCTCCGTTCCCCCTTTCCCTATGTCCCCATTTCCATTCCTTCTCCCCCTCTCCATTCCTCCCCCTCTCCATTCCTTCTCCCCTCTCCATTCCTTCTCCCCTCCACCCTTCCCTCCCTCCTATCCCACTTTCCAGCTTCCCTTTTCTCTCTCCATTTCCCCCTTTCCCTCTCTCCGTCCCCATTTCCCTCTCCCTCCCCCTCTCCATTCCTCCCCCTCTCCATTCCTTCTCCCCTCTCCATTCCATCTCCCCTCCACCCTTCCCCCCCTCCCATCCCGCTCTCCAACTTCCCTTTTCTCTCCCCCTCTCCATTCCTCTCCCCCTTCCCTCCCTCCCATCCTGCTCTCCAGCATCCCTTTTCTCTCTCCGTTTCCCCCTTTCCCTCTCTCCATCCCCTTTTCCCTCCACCCCCCCCCTCCATTCCTCCCTCTCTCCATTCCCTCCTCTCTCCATTCCCCCCCTCTCTCCATTCCCCCCCTCTCTCCATTCCCCCCCTCTCTCCATTCCCCCCCTCTCCATTCCCCCTCTCTCCATTCCCCCTCTCCATTCCCCCTCCCCTCCCTTCCTCCCACCCCGCTCTCCATCTTCCCTTCTCTCCATCCTCCCCTCTCCATTCCACCCCCTCCCTCCGCCCTTCCTCGTCCCACCATCCCTTCCTCCCACCCAAATTTGTCCACTTCCTCACCTCAATCACTTCTTCATCTCACTCTTGTTCACCCTCGCCCTCCCCTCCTTCCGTCACCCTCTCCCCTCATTTCCTTCCCAGTTCTGGGACTATCTGCCAGCTCACTCAGTGTCATTTACTGACCACTCTCGGTGAAAGATGTTGAAGCCCTCCATCTTTGGGCCCGTGCAACTTTCTTTCAAGTTGGAGGAGCGGTGATTGATCAGCTGAGGGAAGATGGTACTTGCTAATCAGGAGATGATGTGGGAAAATGGAGCTGTTCACTTAGATTGAAGAATGATAAAACAGATTATTATCTACATGAAGGTGCATTGCTAAAAGGATTTGGAGGATTTCATGTATAAAGTATAGAAAGTTGGTAAACTTGAAAGGCCAATGGAATATTGGATTTATTTCAAGATGGTTGGAGTATCAAAGTAGGGATGTCTTACGTACAACATATTACTGTCTTTCTGTGTTACTAGTGTATAACATTTCAATGTGCCACATCTAGGGTACTGCAACCAGTTTTGCTTCCCTTATTTAAGGTGCTATCACGTTATTTTACGAGGCAATTTGGAGAAGGTTCACCAGGGTTGTCCTTTGTATGGAGGGTGTGTCTTGTGAGGAAAAGATGAACAGGTTGGATTAGTACTCAATGGACTTTAGGCGAATGAGAGGCAATTTTTATTGAAATGTCAAAGAATCTTGGATGAAACCTCCCAGATAAGGAGATAGGGTGGCACGGTGGCGCAGCGGTAGAGTTGCTGCCTTACAGCAAATGCAGCGCCGGAGACCCGGGTTCCATCCTGTCTACGGGTGCTGTCTGTACGGAGTTTGTACGTTCTCCCCGTGACGTACGTGGGTTTTCTCCCAAGATCTTCGGTTTCCTCCCACACTCCAAAGACGTACAGGTATGTAGGTTAATTGGCTTGGTAAATATAAAAATTGTCCCTAGTGTGTTTAGGATAGTGTTAATGTGCGGGGATCCCTGGTCGGCGCGGACCCAGTGGGCCGAAAGGGCCTGTTTCCACGCTGTATCTCTAAACTAAACAAATGCAGGGAAGATGTTTCACCTCATGTGGGAACCTAGAACCACAAGATATGTCTTTTGGTCTCAGAATTAGGAGGTGGCTGTTTTACTCTGAAAAGATGAAGAATTCCTTCTCTAAGAGAGTTATAAGCTTTTGAGAACCTTTGGCCCAGGAGGTAGAACATTTTCTTTGAATATATTCAAAGTCGACACAAAAGGATGAGAGAGAAATCAAAGGTCCCAACCAGAAATGTCACCTATCCATTTTCTCCAAAGATGCTGCCCATCCCGCTGAGTTACTCCAGCATTTTGTGTCTATCTTTGGTGTGAACTAGCCTCTTCAGCTCCGTATTATTACAAAGAAAAACTAGGAAAGTAGATGAGGAAAGTTGGATGAGCCATGATCTCATTGAATGGTGGAATGGACTCATGGTCCCAGATGGCTGTCTCTTGTTTCGATTTCTTCTGGTCTTACAGACCAGCCCATATTTGACCTGGTGCCGTGAGACTTCATGGACTCTGGAGTGAACATTGAGGATTCCAAAGATGGATGCTGAAATGCTGAAGTAACTCAGCGAGACAAAGAATGACAGAGTGATCCAGTGTGGGTACAGGCCCTTTGACCCAACTTGCCCACACTGGCCAACTACACTAGTCCCACCTGCCCGCGTTTGGCCCATAATCCCCCCATAACCTGTCCTATCCATATACCTGTCTAAATCTATCTTCTATATACTAAAACTCTCGTTTGTTTGTTTGTTCCTGAACTACAGCTAAAACGGTACATGATAGCGCGACAATTTTAGGCCGACCTTGTTCACCGTCGTCCCTTTGGTGCTAATGGAAGAAGTTTCATTGAAATCGGTGTTATATTTTTAAAGTTATTCACATTTAAAAGTTTAAACCTATCTCCTAGGTAGGGAGGGGGGTAGGAAGGAGGATAAGGGGGTTGAGGGGGATGGAGTGAGGGGGAGGAGAGGAGGAGGGGGATGGAGGGGGGAGAGGAGGAGAGGGTGCTGCACCAATGCAGGAGAGGTTTGGGCCCAACGGGTCCACTTGGTGTAGTGTTTCTTAAATGTTGGGATAGTCCCTGCCTCAACGACCTCCTCTGGCAGCTTATTCCATACACCCACCACCCTTTGTGTGAAAAATATCCCCCTGAGATTCCTATTAAATCTTTTCCCCTTCGCCTTAAACCTATGTCCTCTGGTCCTCGATTCACCTACTCTGGGCAAGAGACTCTGTGCATCTACCCGATCTATTCCTCTCATGATTTTATACACCCCTATAACATCAATGTCAGGCAGCATCTCTGGGAAAAAAGGAATAGGTGACGTTTCGGGTAAAAACCCTTCCGATTAAAAATACCCAGTGTGTAGAATACCCAGAAATAGTAGTTGCAGGATTATCTTTGTCCAGTACACAAGGGAGAACCTTGCACCTTGGGTGACGATCCTTTATACTCTGCACTCTGTTTATTTTTTTTTAAATGATGACAATCGGTGCCAAAGCTGTTTGTGAATCCAGAACACAGAACATAGAAAATAGGTGCAGGAGTAGGCCATTCGGCCCTTCGACCCTGCACCGCCATTCAACATGATCATGGCTGATCATCCAACTCAGTATCCCGTACCTGCCTTCTCTCCATACCCCCTGATCCTTTTAGCCATAAGGGCCACATCTAACTCCCTCTTAAATATAGCCAAATAACTGGCCTCAACTACCTTCTGTGGCAGAAAATTCCACAGATTCACCACTCTCTGTGTGAAAAAATACTTTCTCATCTCGGTCCTAAAAGACTTCCCCCTTATCCTTGAACTGTGACCCCTTGTTCTGGACTTCCCCAACATCGGGAACAATCTTCCTGCATCTAGCCCGTCCAACCCCTTAAGAATTTTGTACGTTTCTATAAGATCCCCACTCAATCTTCTAAATTCAGGCGAGTACAAGCCGAGTCTATCCAGTCTTTCTTCATACGAAAGTCCTGCCATCCCAGGAATCAATCTGGTGAACCTTCTCTGTACTCCCTCTATGGCAAGAATGTCTTTCCTCAGATTAGGAGACCAAAACTGTACGCAATACTCCAATACGCAATAAGGCAACTTGACCTCTTACCCCACCTCACTCCTCCCCTCCAACCTCAGCCAAAAGCTTCTGGTACTGCTGCTGGTAGGATGTGAACTCACTGGAGGCGATAAGCAACCCGCTTGTGGTTCTACTCGTCTTTCCTTCCCATATATAGACTTTCTTTTTTAAAAACACGCGCACCATTCTCTGACATCATACGTGGCAAGTCAGAGGTCTTAGTTTTGTTTAGAGCGCGGAAACAGGCCCTTCGGCCCACCAGGTTTGCGCCAACCAGTGATCCCCACACATTGACACTACCCTACACACACTAGGGCCAATTTACACTTAGACCAAGCCAATTACACCTACAATCCTGCACGTCTTTGGAGTGTGGGAGGAAACCGAAGATCTCGGAGAAAACCCGCGCAGGTCATGGGGAGAACGTGCAAACTCCGTACAGACAACGCCCAAGTCTCCGGCGTTGCAGAGGCAGCAACTGTACCGCTGCACCACCCTATCTTACAAAGAGCAGGCCAGAGTAATTATGCATTTTAACATTCCCCGAGAGCCCACACATCAGCAAAAAATTTTAAAAACATGCACTGTCCCACACAGGAATAGATTCTCCTTGAAACCTATTTAGGTCACCCCACTTCCTTCAGTTTTCTGGAGTAAAGACCTCAAGCCGGCGCAGTCTTTTGTGCCAAGTTTCGTTTTTTGTCACGTGTACCGAGGTACCGAGCTATATGCCTCAACTACCTCCTCTGGCAGCTCCTTACATCCACCTACAACCCTTTGTGTGAAAAAGTTACACATCAGATTCCTATTAAATTTATTCCCCTTCTCCTCTGGTTCTTGACTCCCCCACTCTGGACAAGAGACTCTGTGAGCCTACCGTAATCTGTTCGTGTCATGGTTTGATACGCCTCTATAAGATCACCCCTCATCCTCCTGAGCTCCAGGGAATAGAGCCCGAGCTCTCTTTCTCTATCCATGGAGTCTTAAAGCGATACAGTGAGGAAACAGGCCCTTCGGCCCACCAAGTCTGCGCTGACTCGCGATCCCCGCACATTAACACTACCCCCCCCCCACACACACACACTAGGGACAATTTACACTTATACCAAGCCAATCAACCGACAAACCTGTACGCCTTTGGAGTTTGGGAGGAAACCGAAGATCTCGGAGAACCCCACACAGTCGCGGAGAGAACGTACAAACTCCGTACAGACCTTTAGTTTAGTACAACCCTTGGTTGGGTTTGAACCAAGGTCCCAACTCTCCCACACTGGCCAACAATGTCCCAGCTACCCTAGTCCCACAAATTCCTATGACTCATAGAAACATAGAAAATAGGTGCAGGAGTAGGCCATTCGGCTCTTCGAGCCTGCACTGCCATTCAATATGATCATGGCTGATCATCCAGCTCAGTATCCCGTACCTGCCTTCTCTCCATACCCCCTGATCCCTTTAGCCACAAGGGCCACATCTAACTCCCTCTTAAATATAGCCAATGAACTGGCCTCAACTACCTTCTGTGGCAGAGAATTCCACAGATTCACCACTCTCTGTGTGAAGAAATGTTTTCTCATCTCGGTCCTAAAAGACTTCCCCCTTATCCTTAAGCTTCCCCCTTATCCTCTATTCCTTTATCCGAGCAATATTGAGTTGAATGTTTCCAGAGATACGCAAATACGGACATTCCCCGACTAACTCAGGAGGCGACTTGTGTAAACTCGCACTTGCGTAAACAACTCTGAGCTTAGTCCCTAGTGCCATCAAGGCAGTTTGTAATTTCCACAACACCGTACGGTTACCCATGTTTACATCGAGTAAAAGCTGCAACCGCCCCGCGGAGCGTACCAGGAAGGACTTGTGTCACAGAACGGGCACGGGATTCCACTGAGACAGTTAATGCTCTCAGAGCGTTACTGGGATGGTGATTCCCATTCACGTAAAGGAAAAAAAACTGCAGACGCTGGTTTAAATCGAAGGTAGACACAAAATGCTGGAGTAACTCAGCGGGTCAGGCAGCATCTCGGGAGAGAAGGAATGGGCGACGTTTCGGGACGAGACCCTTAGTTCTCTGCCTCAGAGTGGAATTCTCTGCCTCAGAAGGCGGTGGAGGCCAATTCTCTGAATGCATTCAAGAGAGAGCTGGATAGAGCTCTTAAGGATAGCGGAGTCATGGGGGTATGGGGAGAATGCAGGAACGGGGTACTGATTGAGAATGATCAGCCATGATCACATTGAATGGTGGTGCTGGCTCGAAGGGCCGAATGGCCTCCTCCTGCACCTATTGTCTATTGTGTCTACCCATTCATGACAAACGTCGCCCGTTCCTTCCCTCCCGAGATGCTGACTGACCCGCTGAGTTACTCCAGCATTTTGTCGACCCATTCATGACAAACGTCGCCCGTTCCTTCCCTCCCTAGATGCCGCCCGACCCGCTGAGTTACTCCACCATTTTGTGTCTTCCATGTAAAAATCTCACTTGCGCAAGGCTTCACGGAACTTAACCATTACATAAGCCTACATACACCGATGAGCCAAAACATTATGACAACCTGCCTCATATGCTGTTGGTCCTCCGTGTGCCGCCAAAACAGCGTCGACCTGCCAACACTAATTAACATTAGTGTTAATGTGCGGGGATCGCTGTGCGGCACGGACTTGGAGGGCCGAAAAGGCCTGTTTCCGGCTGTATATATATGATATGATATGATATGATATGATAAGGCATGGACTCTACAAGACCCCTGAAGGTGTCCTGTGGTATCTGGCACCAAAATATTAGCAGCAGATCCTTTAGCAGCACCCCACAAGCCTTGGCGTTTCAGAGATGCTCTGACCCAGTCGTCTGGCCATAACAATTTGGCCCTTGGCAAAGATGCTCAGGTCTTTACTCCTGCCCATTTCTCCTGCAGTCTGAAGAAGGGTCTCGACCCGAAACGTCACCCATTCCTTCTCTCCAGAGATGCTGCCTGACCCGCTGAGTTACTCCAGCATTTTGTGTCTACCTTCAAGAACTGACTGTTCACTTGCTGCCTAATATATCCCACCCCCTTGACAGGTGCCATTGTAACAAGATAATCAATGTCATTCACTTCACCTCTCAGTGGTCGTAATGTTTTGGCTCATCGGTGTATATTTGCGATTCCCCCGCAAGTTAGTTTAGTTTATTGTCACGTGTACTGAGGTACAGTGAAAAGCTTTTGCCAAGAGCTAACCAGTCAATGGAAAGGCAATATATGAATGGGTCCTTCTCTCCAGAGATGCTGCCTGTCCCGCTGAGTTACTCCAGCATTTTGTGTCTATCTTTGGTTTAAACCAGCATCTGCAGTTCCTTCGTACACTTCTTCATCACCCATTGACACCAGTTCCATGTTATCCCACTTTCCCATCCACTCCTGACTGGGGGCAATTTACAGGAACAGTTTACAGGCCCCAGGAACAGCTGGAGAAGAGGTGTCGAGGCAGAAATGTCTGGGAGGGGAGATCTCGAAAGAACCGCCAACAACCGAGTGAGGTGGAGGGCATTTGTCCAATGGCCTGTGCTCCCTAGAGGAGCAAAGGGCTTAAGAAGAAGAAAAGAATTAACCTGCAAACCCGTACTTTTTTTTGATGTGGGAGGAAAGCACAGTATCATGGTCTTAGTGGGCCGAAGGGCCTGTTTCATGCAGCATCTTTCGATCAAAAAAATTGTTGAAAAGGAGGACGATACAAATTGTGCTCAACTTTTAAGTTGATTTACTTTCTGGGGAGGAGGCGTTCTTTTAATAGAGCGTTTCCTTCCTCTTTCCAATGTGCAAAAATAAATATTTCTGTACACTTCATGCAAAGAAGGAGACGCAGTCAGGCGCACGTGAGAGAGAGAGAGAGACATTTTGTGCGAGAAAGAGCGCGAATATCTGCCGGGTTCGGTGACTTCATTTTGTGGTTCCTCAATAGAGGCTGAGCAAGAGCAAACGGACTTTGTGCAAAGAGGAAGTGGTAACGGTGGCAGTGGCAGCAGCAGAATGACTTGCTGAAAGTGAAGAGACATCACCCCGGCTGCCTTTTGACAGTTTGATTATGTTCAAGGGGGCTCACAATCATCTTGAACTTGTTTAATAACACAATAGAGTGGCTGAATTTGAAGCAAACTCGTTTCAAGGGTGGACACAAAGTGCTGGAGTAATTCGGCAAATCTGGAGAACATGAATAGATGAAGTTTAATAATAATAATAACAATGTTGGGGGAGTCCAGAACAAGGGGCCACAGTTTAAGAATAAGGGGTAGGCCATTTAGAACTTAGATGAGGAAAAACTTTTTCAGTCAGAGAGTTGTGAATCTGTGGAATTCTCTGCCTCAGAAGGCAGTGGAGGCCAATTCTCTGAAAGCATTCAAGAGAGAGCTGGATAGAGCTCTTAAGGATAACGGAGTCAGGGGGTATGGGGAGAAGGCAGGAACGGGGTACTGATTGAGAATGATCAGCCATGATCACATTGAATGGCGGTGCTGGCTCGAAGGGCCGAATGGCCTCCTACAGCACCTATTGTCTATAATAAGCCTTTATTGTCATTGTACTTAGAGATACAACAAAATTAGGAGAGCTACTTACTCCTGATCAGTGCAACCAAAACAAGTTAAAACAACTTAAAAGCACATCCAATGCGTCATTTAAATGCTTAAAGTAATATATGAATATATATATATCACACAATGCTGGAGTAACTCAGCAGGTCAGGCAGCATCTCGGGAGAGAAGGAATGGGTGACGTTTCGGGTCGAGCCCCTTCTTCAGACTGAGGGGTCGAGACCCTTCTTCAGTCTTATAATCACACCTAGGTAGAACAGTTAGGATAGACACAAGTTAGGATAGGCACAAAATTGCAGGAGTAACTCAACGGTGGAAGGAATGGGTGATGTTTCGGGTCGAGACCCTTCTTCAGACTGAGACCTTTGAGTTGGGACCCTTGTTCAGCCCAAAGAAGAGTCCTCCCTGCCCGAACCATTGTCTATCCATGTTCTACAGAGGTGCTGCCTGACCCACTGAGTTAGTTTTAGTTTAGGTCTTGTCACGTGTACCGAGAAACAGTGAAACACTTTTTTTGTTGCGTGTTATCCATTCAGTGGAAAGACTATATGTGATTACAATCAAGCTGTCCACAGTGTACAGATACAGGAGTTACTCCAGTACATTTTGTCTTCTATTGTAAACCAGCTCCCTTGTTTCCACATTTAGTTTCAAGGGTGGAGTGGGTTGTGGTAATAGTGTACGAAAAACAAAGATAGGATTGAACTTTCACTTTGACACTGGGGACACTTGGCCCACTGTTCAAAAAAAGACACAAAGTGCC
The DNA here is from genome assembly GCF_053455715.1 of Rhinoraja longicauda. NCBI lineage: Eukaryota > Metazoa > Chordata > Chondrichthyes > Rajiformes > Arhynchobatidae > Rhinoraja > Rhinoraja longicauda. The sequence goes on from NC_135996.1 coordinate 5,796,740, forward strand.
TGAGTAACTCAGTGGATGCAGCATCTCTAGAGAACATGGCCTTTTAGGTCAACACAAAATGCTGGAGTAACTCAGCGGGTCAGGCAGCATCTCGGGAGAGAAGGAATGGGTGACGTTTCGGGTCGAGACCCTTCTTCAGCCCCTTCTCTCCCGAGATGCTGACTGACCCGCTGAGTTACTCCAGCGTTTTGTGTCTACCTGAGATTTTAACCTGCAGTTTTTCTCCTAGAAGGCTTTTTCGGTTGGGACCCTTCTTCAGACTGATTTGGCCTACTATTCTTGTCCTGCACATGACGTCCATCGCACGCAGGATTTTCTGAAGCTCGTTACAGCCTGTTGTGTTAGAAAGAAGCTTGGAGGGCAATTAGTACAAGGGAGGTCCTTCCAGCAAGAGAAGAGGAAAAAAAACTGCAAATGCTGGTTTAAATCGAAGGTAGACACAAAATGCTGGAGTAACTCAGCGGGTCAGGCAGCATCTCTGGAGAAAAGGAATGGGTGACATTTCGGGGCGAGACCCTTCTTCAGACTGAAGAAGGGTCTCGACCTAAACGCCACCCATTCCTTCTCTCCCGAGATGCTGCCTGACGTGCTGAGTTACTCCAGAATTTTGTGTCTACCTCCTACCAGTCTTACTGTCTCTGGCTACGTTTTATCTCTGTACAGCCCACTGGCCAGACATCAGTCTGCAGAAGAGTCTCGACCCGAAACGTCACCCATTCCTTCTCTCCAGAGATGCTGCCTGTCCCGCTGAGTTACTCCAGCATTTTGTGATCTATATCCTCAACTCAACTAGCTTCCTTTGCTCCAAACCCTGTAATCAGTCTGAAGAAAGGCCCCTACCTGAAAGGTCACCTGATAAAGTTAAGTGAATGGCTTGTCTTTGCTGTAAAGGAAATGCAAGATTAAACAGAGAAACATAGAAAATAGGTGCAGGAGGAGGCATTTGGCCCTTCGAGGCAGCACCGCCATTCATTGTGATCATGGCTGATCATCCACAATCAGTAACCCGTGCCTGCCTTCTCCCCATATCCCTTGATTCCACCAGCCCCAAGAGCTCTATCTAATTCGCTTTTAAATTCATCCAGCGAATTGGCTTCCACTGCCTTCTGTGGCAGAGAATTCCACAGATTCACAACTCTCTGGGTGAAAAAGTTTCTTCTCACCTCAGTTTTAAATGGCCTCCCTTTTATTCTAAGACTGTGTGTGGCCCCTGGTTCTGGACTCGCCCAAAATTGGGAACATTTTTTCTGCATCTAGCTTGTCCAGTCCTTTCATAATTTTATACGTCTCTATAAGATCCCCTCTCATCTTTCTAAACTCCAGTGAATACAAGCCCAGTCTTTCCAATCTTTCCTCCTGTGACAGTCCCCGCCATCCCAGGGATTACGGGTAGCTTGTGAGATTGTAAGATTGTGGTGGTGAATGTGCCTGCAGCCAACGCTGGAAGAACACTTGCATAATCCATTCTGTTTGTGTGTGACGTCAGTTGAAGGATGTACATTGAGGATCTCGGTTTTGTGGGAAGCAGCATTTTCTATTTTGAACAGAAACACAACTTGGCCTGCAATATAAATAGCTGCAAAACGAAGTCAGAGATAGACACAAAGTGCCGGAGTAACTCAGCGGGTCAGGCAGCATCTCCGGAGAGAAGGAATGGGTGACCTTTCGGGGCGAGCCTGTCAGTGGTCATAATGTTTTGGCTGATCGGTGTATGTCTCTTGTTTCCCTTTCCCCCTTTGTGTCTTCACAACAAAAGAAAGACCCAGTTCAACATATTGCCCAAACAGGCCATTGGTACTTGCAATGAGAAGAAAACTTTGTTATCTAAGACCATGTATTATTATACGGAAAGGACAGGTTTGGAGGGATATGGACCAAGCGCAGGCAGGTGGGGACTAGTGCAGCCAGGACATGTTGGCCGGTGCGGGCAAGTTGGGCCTGTTTCCACCAAAGATACTAGAGGAGCAAGATGGACCACTCCGTTGAAATCGTCTGTACTGAAGTGTAGGAGCGTAACGTCCGCCATTTTAGTAGACAAAATCCGCCGTTCGCTCTGCCTCTCGTAGTGTAATCAGTGTTTTGGGGGAACAGTATGTTTGATGATACCATTAAAATGCAGAATGCAGAAGGATGAGAAGAGATCTTATCGAAACGTATAAGATTATTAAGGGGTTGGACTCGTTAGAGGCAGGAAACATGTTCCCAATGTTGGGGAAGTCCAGAACCAGGGGCCACACACAGTTTAAGAATAAGGGGTCGGCCATTTAGAACTCAGATGAGGAAAAACTTTTTCAGTCAGAGAGTTGTGAATCTGTGGAATTCTCTGCCTCAGAAGGCAGTGGAGGCCAATTCTCTGAATGCATTCAAGAGAGAGCTAGATAGAGCTCTTAAGGATAGCGGAGTCAGGGGGTATGGGGAGAAGGCAGGAACGGGGTACTGATTGAGAATGATCAGCCACGATCACATTGAATGGCGGTGCTGGCTCGAAGGGCCAAATGGCCTCCTCCTGCACCTATTGTCTAATATATCTCATCTATCAATTCACAGGTTTTTGTTATTTTTCTTTTTAAATGTTTCTGCAAGTTTCTGCCCACTAAAATGATGCCGTGGTGTACCACGGTTTTTAGGGTCGAGTGGTCTATCTTGTTCCTCTAGTATCCTCGGTTTCCACGCTGACTCAGTCTATGACTAGCAGTGGCCATTGTTCAAGAGGGGGCAGATGCAGGGAGGAAGTGAGACTGGATCTGCTGCAGAATGAGGAAACGGAGGTTAGAAGCGCCACTAAGTGTGAAAGTTGCTGTGTTTCTTTCCCCCCCCCCTCCCCCACCCGGCAGTGGAGTGATACGCTACGATGTCGACTTGGTGACTTCAGTGGCAGGGCGTGGTCAGTACGAACCATGTGTACGTGTTAGATTGCGGTGGAGGGCAAGGAGACTTGTATTTTTACATTTTTGATCTCGGGGTGTCGATCACCAAATTTGGGACCCGCTTGCTCCTGATAATTCCACTGCAGTTCCAATGCCGATCTGACTGACAGAGTCATACAGCGGCCCCTTTCTGAGCCTCCTCCATTGTCAGAGTGAGGCCCAGCGCAAATTGGAGGAACAGCACCTCATATTTCGCTTGGGTAGCTCACACCCCACCCCAGCGGTACGAACATTAACCTCTCACTTCAGATAGTCCCTGCTTTCCCTCTCTATCCCTTCCCCTTCCCAGTTAGACAATAGACAATAGGTGCAGGAGGAGGCCATTCGGCCCTTCGAGCCTGTACGCACCGCCATTCAATGTGATCATGGCTGATCATTCTCAATCAGTACCCCGTTCCTACCTACTCCCCATACCCCCTGACTCCGCTATCCTTAAGAGCTCTATCTAGCTCTCTCTTGAATGCATTCAGAGAATTGGCCTCCACTGCCTTCTGAGGCAGAGAATTCCACAGATTCACAACTCTCTGACTGAAAAAGGTTTTCCTCATCTCCGTTCTAAATGGCCGACCCCTTATTCTTAAACTGTGGCCCCTGGTTCTGGACTCCCCCAACATTAGGAACATGTTTCCTGCCTTTAACGTGTCCAACCCCTTAATAATCTTAGACGTTTCGATAAGTTCCCCTCTCATCCTTCTAAATTCCAGTGTATACAAGCCTAGTCGCTCCAGTCTTTCAACATATGACAGTCCCACTGGAAGACTAGCGGGAGTGGTTCTCCCACTAGTCTTCCTGTCTCCGTCTACATCCTATCTTTGTCCCGCCCCCTTCCCTGACATCAGTCTGAAGAAGGGTCTCGACCCGAAAACGTCACCCATTCCTTCTCTCCCGAGATGCTGCCTGACCCGCTGAGTTACTCCAGCCTTCGATTTTAACCAGCATCTGCAGTTTTCTTCCCCTTTGGCCCGACTTGCCCGTGCCAACCAGAATGCCCCATCTACACAGCTCCCACCTGCCCGCGTTTTGCCCATACTCCTTTAAAGCTTGAATACCCTTAAATGCAGTTTTTTATTCAAGAGTAAATCGAGAACCAGAGGCCAAAGGTTTCAGGTGAGAGACTTAGTAGGACCCTGAGGGGCAACGTTTTATACAGACAGTGGTAGGTCGATGGAACAAGCTGCCAGAGGAAGTCATTGAGGCAGGTCCTATCTCAATGTTAAAGAAACATTCAGGCAGGTACATGGATAGGAATGGTTTATAGATGGATATGGGGCCCAAGGCAGGCAAGTGTGACTAGTGTAGATGGGGCATGTTGGTCAGTGTGGGCAAGTTGGGCCCAAAGCCCGAGGCACTGTGAGGCAGCAGCTCTACCAGCGCGGTGGTGCAGCGGGACAGTTGCTGCCTCACAGCGCCAGAGACCTGCGTCCAATCCTGACCACGGATGCCGCCTATGTGTGTGTGTGGGGGGTTTGTACGTTCTCCCCATGACTGTGTGGGTTTTCTCCGGGCACTCTGGTTTCCTCCCACACTCCCAAAGACGTGCAGGTTTGTAGGTTAATTGGCTTCTGTAAATTGTCCCTAGTGTGTGTGTGTGTAGGACAATGTTGGTGCGCGGGGATCGCTGGTCGGCGAGGACACGGTGGGCCTGTTTCCGCGCTGTGTCTCTGACTTCGCCGCCCCGGTGTGATGGGCGGGGTGATGTCCTCACGTCTGGTGCCGGCCCATCGCCGACCCTGTCGCTCACCTCTCATCTTAAGAGAGCTGGCAGGGGGGGCAACTGGATTTGAACCAGTGACCTCTTGATCTGTAGTCAAATGCTCGACCGCTGAGCTATATCCCCTACCTTAGCTGGGACATGTTGGCCGGTGTGGGAAAGTTAGGCCGAAGGGCCTGTTTCCACACTGTATCACTCTATGACTACGACCATACTGAAGAAGGAAAACCGCGCATGTGTCTGCTACAATGGGCGGCACGGTGGCGCAGCGGTAGAGTTGCTGCCTTACAGCGAATGCAGCGCCGGAGACCCGGGTTCGATCCCGACTACAGGCGCCATCTGTACGGAGTTTGTACGTTCTCCGTGAGTGGGTTTTCTCCGAGATCTTCGGTTTCCTCCCGCACTCCAAAGACGTGCAGGTATGTAGGTTAATTGACTGGGTAAATGTAAAAATTGTCCCTAGTGTGTGTAGGATAGTGTTAGTGTGCAGGGATCGCTGGGCGGCGCGGACTCGGTGGGCCGAAGGGCCTGTTTCCGCGCTGTATCTCTAAATCTAAAAAAATCTAAATCTAAAAAATAAATATCACTTCAAAGAGAGATTCTGTACATAAGCAAACTGGTTTAAAACATAGATTGACGCAAAATGCTGGGGTAACTCAGCGGGACAGGCAGCATCTCTGGATAGAAGGAATGGGTGACGTTTCGGGTCGAGACCCTTCTTCAGAGTCCAGTAGTTAAGGCTGTTGTTCTTTCTTCTCCCCTTGCCCAGGCTGAGGCGGAGGTGGCCTCCTTGAACCGCCGCATCCAGCTCGTTGAAGAGGAGTTGGACCGGGCCCAGGAGCGTCTCGCCACGGCACTGCAGAAACTGGAGGAGGCCGAGAAGGCAGCGGATGAAAGCGAGAGGTGAGGCTGACAGAGGAGTCCATTGAAGAAAACATTGTTGTCAGACCATGTATTATTCCATAGATAGGACAGGTTTGGAGGGATATGGACCAAGCACGGGCAGGTGGGGACTAGTGTAGTGATACAGCGAGGAAACGGGCACTTTGGCCCACCGGGTCCGCGCCGACCAGCGGTCCCCACACACTAACACTATCCTACACCCACTAGGTCCATGATGGACCGGCACCAGAAGTGAGGAAATCACCCCGCCCATCACACCGGAGCGGCGAAGTCAGAGACACAGCGCGGAAACAGGCCCACCGTGTCCGTGCCGACCAGCGATCCCCGCGCACTAACATTGTCCTACACACACACACACACACACACACTAGGGACAATTTACAGAAGCCAATTAACCTACAAACCTGCACGTCTTTGGAGTGTGGGAGGAAACCGATGATCTCGGAGAAAACCCACGCAGGCCACGGGAAGAACGTGCAAGCTCCGTACGGACAGCACCCGCAGTCAGGATCGAACCCGGGTCTCCGGCGCTGCATTCGCTGTAAGGCAGCAACTCTACCGTGCCGCCCAAAGCTGTCCCTCGGGCTCCTATTAAATCTTTCCCTCTCACCTTAAGAGAGCTGGCAAGGGGGGCACCTGGATTTGAACCAGGGACCTCTTGATCTGTAGTCAAATGCTCTACCACTGAGCTATATCCCCTACTGTAGCTGGGACATGTTGGCAGGTGTGGGCAAGTTAGGCCGAAGGGCCTGTTTCCACACTGTATCACTCTATGACAATGACCATACTGAAGTTGGAAAACTGCGCATGTGTCTGCTACAATAAACAACGCTTCAAAGGGAGATTCTGTTCGTAAAGAACTGGTTTAAAACATAGATCGACACAAAATGCTGGAGTAACTCAACGGGACAGGCAGCTTCTCTGGATAGAAGGAATGGGTGACGTTTCATAGAAACATAGAAACATAGAAAATAGGTGCAGGAGTAGGCCATTCGGCCCTTCAAACCTGCACCGCCATTCAATATGATCATGGCTGATCATCCAACTCAGTATCCCGTACCTGCCTTCTCTCCATACCCCCTGATCCCTTTAGCCACAAGGGCCACATCTAACTCCCTCTTAAATATAGCCAATGAACTGGCCTCAACTACCTTCTGTGGCAGAGAATTCCACAGATTCACCACTCTGTGTGAAAAATCCTTAAACTGTGACCGCTTGTTCTGGACTTCCCCAACATCGGGAACAATCTTCCTGCATCTAGCCTGTCCAACCCCTTAAGAATTTTGTAAGTTTCTATAAGATCCCCCCTCAGTCTTCTAAATCCCAGCGAGTACAAGCCGAGTCTATCCAGTCTTTCTTCATATGAAAGTCCTGCCATCCCAGGAATCAATCTGGTGAACCTTCTCTGTACTCCCTGTATGGCAAGAATGTCTTTCGTGTCGAGACCTTTCTTCAGACTCCAGTGGTTAATCCAGCACCTTGTGTCTTTTTGCGTGCTAACCAGCATCTGTGGGGTGGTTTGTATGGTTGAGCAAAGACATTGTGGGCTGAAGGGCCTGACTCCGTGCTGTGCTGTTCCACGATTGTTCTAGCTTTGCTAAAATGTTTTTTACAGACTGTTTCACGTGTCTTGAGCCCTTTTGGGTTAAGGCCATCTACAGTCCATTGTTATCAGTCCGTACCACTCGTAACGAGGACCGAACAGAGGCAGCATTGTCTTCCGTGTTCTCGCCAGCCTATTCATCGTGTTGACACTCGACCAGATGAGAGATCACACTGAGGCCAATGCGCCAACCCACTTGCCTCATCTCTAGATGCACTGCTTATCTATTCTAGTCCTATGCGCCAAATAATCTTCCATATATATATTATATTATATCTGCCTGACCCGAATCGTCACCGATCCATGTTCCCTAGGGCTGCTACCTGAGTTACTCCAACACTTTGTCTTGTTAAACCAGCATCTGCCACAATACTGTGTGCAGTTTTGGTGTCCATATTTAAGAAAGGATGTACTTGCTCTGGAGGCAGTGCAGAGAAGGTTTATACGGTTAATTCCAGGGATGAGGGGGTTGACATATGAGGAAAGGTTAAGTAGGTTGGGACTTTTCTCATTGGAGTTTAGAAGAATGAGAGGCGATCTTATTGAAACGTATAAGATCGTGAGGGGCCTTGATCGGGTGGATGCGCTAAAGATGTTTCCGATGATCGGGGAGACCAGAACTAGGGGGCATAGTCTTAGAATAAGAGGGGGCTCTTTTAAAACTGAGATGAGGAGAAACTTCTTCACTCAGAGGGTGGTTAGTCTGTGGAATTCGCTGCCTCAGGGAGCTGTGGAAGCAGGAACGTTAAATAAATTAAAAACGGAAATAGATTGTTTTTTAATAAACAAGGGAATTAGGGGTTACGGGGAGCGGGCAGGGAAGTGGACATGAGCTATTGTTAGTATAGTAAGACCTGGGTAATCTGCTGGACAAGTTTCGATCGCCTAGCTTGGGGTCGGAGAGGAATTTCCCGGATTTTTTCCCCAAATTGGCCTGGGTTTTTATCCGGTTTTTCGCCTCTCCCAGGAGATCACACGGTTCTTTTGGGTGGGAAGAAGGGCGATAGTGGGAAGGGGGTTGGGGTAGGATCAGCCATGATCGTATTGAATGGCAGAGCGGGCTCGAGGGGCCGGTTGGCCTACTCCTGCTCCTATTTTCTTGTGTTCCGCTATTCTACCTTTCAAACCCACACTTCATTGGTACATCGAATATCGAGGGGAGGTTGGGCTAATCCGAATCATAGTTGAACAAAGTAGTTGTACACTGTTCTCAATGTTAATCTCCTTCAGAGAGAAAGGGGAGAGTGACCCTCGTCTGGTGTAAAGAACAGTCAAGTCAAGTTTATTTGTCACGTACATATACAAGATGTGCAGTGAAATGGAAGTGGCAACGCCTGCGGATTGTGCTAAACTACAAAACACAATAGAAGAAAAAAAATTAACACAAAAAATAAATTAATACAGTAAATTAAATGAGTCCCTGGTGATATGAGAGTTAACAGTCCTGATGGTCTGTGGGAAGAAACTCCGTCTCACCCTCTCCGTTTTCACAGCGTGACAGCGGAGGCGTTTGCCTGACCGTAGCAGCTGGAACAGTCCGTTGCTGGGGTGGTAGGAGTCCCCCATAATGTTGCTGGCTCTGGATCTGCACCTCCTGATGTATAGGTCCTGCAGGGGGACGAGTGTCGTTCCCATGGTGCGTTCTGCCAAACCCACTACTCTCTGCAGAGCCTTCCTGTCCTGGGCAGAGCTGTTCCCAAACCAGATTGTGATGTTCCCGGACAAGATGCTCTCTACAGCCCCAGAGTAGAAGCACTGAAGGATCCTCAGAGAGACTCTTAAATTTCCTCAGCTGTCTGAGGTGGTAAAGGCATTGCCTTGCCTTACTCACCAGTGCGGCAATGTGTGTTGTCCATGTCAGATCCTCTGTGATGTGTCTGGAGTCCTGACCAAAACAGTCACCTATCCATGTTCTCCAGGGATTCTGCCCAGTTACTCCAGCATTTTGTATCTTTTCTCGTGTAAATCTTTCCATTCTCATGTTTAGTTTAGAGATACAGCGCAGAAACAGGCCCTTTTGACCCACCGGGTCCGCGCCGACCAGCGATCCCCGCACACTAACACTATCCTAAACCCACTAGGTCCACGATGGACCGGCACCAGAAGTGAGGAAATCACCCCGCCCATCACAGCGTGGAAACAGGCCCACCGTGTCCGCGCCGACCAGCGATCCCCGCGTACTAACATTGTCCTACACACACACACACACACACTAGGGACAATTTACAGAAGCCAATTAACTTACAAACCTACAAACCTGCACGTCTTTGGAGTGCGGGAGGAAACCGAAGATCTCGGAGAAAACCCAAGCAGGTCACTGGGAGAATGTACAAACTCCGTACAGACGGCGCCCGTAGTCGGGATGGAGCCTGGGTCTCCGGCGCTGCATTCGCTGTAAGGCAGCAACTCTACCGCTGCGCCACCGTATTGCCGTTACAATTTCCCATCAGCACTCATACTCGTAGGCATACAGCAAGGAAACAGGCCCTTCAGCCCAGCTTGCCCATGCCGACCAAGATGTCCCATCCACACTAGTCCCACGTTTGGCCCATATCCCCCTGAACCCTCCTATCCATGTACCTGTCCAAATGTCTATTAAATGTTGTTGTAGTTTGGCCCAATGCCCTCTGAACCCCTCCCATTCGTATTTATGGGCGACACGGTGGCGCAGCGGTAGAGTTGCTGCCTTACAGCGAATGCAGCGCCGGAGACCCGGGTTCCATCCTGACTACGGGAGCCGTCTGTACGGAGTTTGTACGTTCTCCCCGTGACCTGCGTGGGTTTTCTCCGAGATTTTCGGTTTCCTCCCACACTCCAAAGACATGCAGGTATGTAGGTTAATTGGCTTGGTAAATGTAAAAATTGTCCCTAGTGGGTGCAGGATAGTGTTAGTTTGCGGGGATCGCTGGTCGGCACGGACCCGGTGGGCCGAAAGGGCCAGTTTCCGTGCTGTATCTCTAAACTAAACTAAATCTGGAATTTAGAAGACTGAGGGGGGATCCTATAGAAACATATAAAATTCTTAAGGGGTTGGAGAGGCTAGATGCGGGAAGATTGTTCCCGATGTTGGGGGAGTCCAGAACCAGGGGTCACTGCTTAAGGATAAGGGGAAAGTCTTTTAGGACCGAGATGAGAAAACATTTCTTCACACAGAGAGTGGTGGGTCTGTGGAATTCTCTGCCACAGAAGGTAGTTGAGGCCAGTTCATTGGCTATATTTAAGAGGGAGTTAGATGTGGCCCTTTTTGCTAAAGGGATCAGGGGGTTTGGAGAGAAGGCAGGTACAGGCTACTGAGCTGGATGATCAGCCATGATCATATTGAATGGCGGTGCGTACAGGCTCGAAGGGCCGAATGGCCTACTCCTGCACCTATTTTCTATGTTTCTATGTTTCTAAATGAAATCTGTCTAAATGTCTTTTGAAAGTCGTAATTATATCTGCTTCTATCGCTTCCTCTGGCAGCTCGTTCCTGATATGGACTATCATTTTGACTTCGCAGATAGACGCAAAATGCTGGAGTAACTCAGCGGGACAGGCAGCAGCATCTCAGGAGAGAAGGAATGGTCTCGACCCGAAACGTCATCCATTCCTTCTCTCCAGAGATGCTGCCTGTCCCGCTGAGTTACTCCAGTATTTTGTGTCTTATCTTCGGTGTAAAGCAGCATCTGCAGTTCCTTTCCCTCACACGTCATTCTGACCTCTAGAGGTGGATCGGATGTGTATGTGTCCTGGCAGTTAAAACCGGAGGAGTAGCCCACAGCTTAGAGTTAGACATAGAAACATAGAAAATAGGTGCAGGAGTAGGCCATTCGGCCCTTCGAGCCTGCACCGCCATTCAATATGATCATGGCTGATCATCCAGCTCAGTAACCTGTACCTGCCTTCTCTCCATACCCCAATGAACTGGCCTCAACTACCTTCTGTGGCAGAGAATTCCACAGACTCACCACTCTCTGTGTGAAGAAATGTTTTCTCATCTCGGTCCTAAAAGACTTCCCCTTATTCTTAAGCTGTGACCCCAAGTTCTGGACTTCCCCAACATCGGGAACAATCTTCCCGCATCTAGCTTCTCCAACCCCTTAAGAATTTTATATGTTTCTATAAGATCCCCCCTCAGTCTTCTAAATTCCAGCGAGTATAAGCCTAGTCTATCTAGTCTTTCTTCATATGAAAGTCCTGCCATCCCAGGGATCAATCTGGTGAACTTTCTCTGTACTCCCTCTAAGGCTAGAATGTCTTTCCTCAGATTAGGAGACCAAAACTGTACACAATGCTCCAGGTGCGGTCTCACCAATGCCCTGTACAACTGCAGCAGAACCTCCCTGCTCCTATACTCAAATCCTCTTGCTATGAATGCTGACATACCATTCGCTTTCTTCACTGCCTGCTGCACCTGCACGCTATCCTATACCCACTAGGGACAATTTTTACATTTACCAAGCCAATTAACCTACATACCCGTACTTCTTTGGAGTGTGGGAGGAAACCGAAGATCTCGGAGCAAAACCCACGCAGGTCACGGGGAGAACGTACAAACTCCGGCAGACTGCATTCGTAGTCTGGATGGAACCCCGGTCTCCGGGCGCTGCATTCGCTGTAAGGCGGCAACTCTACCGCCGCGCCCCCCACGAAGCAACAGCACCTTGACCGTGTTATTGGCCCCATAATGTGAATCCACCTGACTGGGAGTTTTGTGCTTTTCTTCTTCCCAGAGGGATGAAGGTGATTGAGAACCGGGCGCTGAAGGATGAGGAGAAGATGGAACTGCAGGAGATCCAACTCAAGGAAGCCAAACACATCGCGGAGGAGGCAGATCGCAAGTATGAGGAGGTGAGTGGGGGGGCGGGGAACTCCGTAGGTAGACACAAGATGCTGGAGTAACTCACCGGGCCAGGCAGCATCTCGGGAGAGAAGGGATGGGTAACGTTTCATCACCCATTCCTTCTCTCCCGAGATGCTGCCTGGCCCGCTGAGTTACTCCAGCATTTTGTGTCTATCTTCGATTTAAACCAGTATCTGCAATTTTTTTTCCCTACGCAGGGAAACTCCGTGGAGGGCGGTGAGAGGGTCGCATAGGTTGGGGTAACAATGGCACGATGTGGCTGTTGAGCAAAGATGTCTCCCTTCCGGGCAACCAATCTTTCCCCTCTCTCCTCCAGGCCTCTGTCCTCTGGTTCTTGGTTCCCATACTCTGGGAAAGTTTCCTCAGATCTCCGCGTTTTTTTTTTAAAAACCCATTTTCCGCGCTTTTTCCATGATTTCCGCGTTTTTCACTTTGCCAAAATCGCGTTTACCAACGGAGAAATCGGATCGGAAAATAAACTATGTAGACTTGTAATGAACACTAGGGTTCCGCTAGAGGTCGCTAGGGGTTTCCGCTAGAAATCCCCCCCCCCATCCCGGAAGTCCCCCCGAAAATGTGGCACCTAGGCTGGGCAAGGCAGCCAATCTCGACCTCATCGGGACTTCCACGGCCGATCCGCGGGTTGAATTTGCGACCTGTGGCCGGGGCTCTGGAACTCCAGCCCAGCTGGAGCCAGCACATCTATCCCCATCGCCGAGCGACTTCCTTGGCCGGCTGGATAAACCAGCAAAGCTCTGGAACCAAGAGTGCCAGAAAATCAGTGGTGGGACTGTAATGAGTAAATATTACATTCAAGTGCAAGATTATATAACTAAATTAATAAAAATAATTAAAATGTTATTAGTAATATTACATTCAAGTGCAAGATTATATAACTAAATTAATAAAAATAATAAAAATGTTATTAGTATAGTGACATATTCACATTATTTTGTAATGTCCGTTTTTACTTTGAAATGCACTAAAAGAGGCTTGAAACTGGTAATTTTTCAAACAAATTCCAGTTTTATTTACCTCTGCTCTACAAGCCGAAGCCTGTATGGGCCCTTCGGCCTATCTTCGGTGTCATCCAGCATCTGCAGTTCCTTCCTACTAGTTCAGAGATAGTTTCGCTTGGAGGTACAGCGCGGAAACAGGCCCTTCGGCCCGCCGAGCCTATGACGACCCGCGATCACCTGTTCGCTCCAATTATCCCAGTTTCGCGTCCTTCGCAGCGCCCGGCTCTTTTCCTCTTCTTTTTTTGACCGCACTCACGCGCCCGAAGTCTCCACCGTGTTTCATTCCATGCGGCGCAGGGGAAAAGCCAACATTCGTGCAAAGTACCGGGCAGAGCTCGGGACAAGATGGCGGCGAGTAGGCCTTGACCTGTCTACTGTCCTCTCTTGCAGGTGGCACGCAAGCTGGTGATCATCGAGGGCGACCTCGAGCGGACCGAGGAGCGGGCGGAGGTGACGGAGGCGTAAGTATTTGCTTCCAGCCGCCCAGTTCTGCCTGCTGGTGAGCATGGGCATGTCGCTTGGGAAATGGGTCTCGGGGGGGCAAGCTCCCGACAATCCAGTTGGTTTCCTGCAGTATCATTTACGTTCCCACGGCCATGCATTCAACTTAGCGCTAGAAGCCAGTTTCGATCCCAACCACGGGCGCTGTCTGTACGGTGTTTGTACGTTCTCCCCGTTACCTGCGTGGGTTTTCACCGAGATCTTCGGTTTCCTTCCACACTCCAAAGACGTACAGGTTTGTAGGCTAATTGGCTTGGTAAATGTAAAATTGTCCCTGGTGTGTCTCGCGGTGTTAATGTGCGGGGATCGCTGGTGGGCGCGGACTCAATGTGCCGATGGGCCTGTTTCCGTGCTGTATCTCTAAAGTAAACGGAACAAAATGCTGGAGCAACTTAACGGGACAGGCAGCGTCTCTGGAGAGAAGGATCGGGTGACGCTTCGGGTCGAGACCCTTCTTCTTTAGACAACTTTAGATAGTTCCTCTGTCCCTCTCTTCCCAGATCTCCCACTGTCTTCCTGTCTCCACCTATGTCCTTCCTTTGTCCCGCCCCCCTGACATCAGTCTGAAGAAGGGTCTCGACCCAAAACGTCGCCTATTCCTTCTCTGCCTGACCTGCTGAGTTACTCCAGCATTTTGTGAATAAATACCTTCGATTTGTACCATCATCTGTCAGGGGAGAGGGAGATACATAGATAAGGAAGTGTAAGCTGTGAAAATAGGACAAAGGAGATCAAGAAAGATGTACCAAAATCAAGGAAAGTCTGAACTTGGGGCTCGACCCGAAATGTCACCCATCCCGTCTCTCCAGAGATGCTGCCTGTCCCACGGAGTTACTCCAGCATTTTAGTTCAGTTTAGTCTAGATACACAGCACGGAAACAGGCCCATCGGCCCACCGAGTCCGCTCCGACCAGCGATCCCCGCATATTAACACTGCCCGACACACACTAGGGACAATTTTACATTTACCAAGCCAATAAGCCTACAAACCTGTACGTCTTTGAAGTGTGGGAGGAAACGGAAGATCTCGGAGAAAACCCACCAGGTCACGGGGGGAACGTACAAACTCCGTACGGACAAGCAGCTGTAGTCGGGATGGAACCCGGGTCTCCGGCGCTGCATTCACTGTAAGGCGGCAACTCTACCGCTGCGCCACCGTGACCGCCCAAATTTGGATTTCCTCTCGTTCAGTTGCTGGCATGTGGTTTATCGGTGCCCACGGTGCCTTGTGTACGTGACTGAGCCTGAAACGGTGCCAGGGGTTAGTCTGGCACGAACTCGCTGCCACCCACATGCTTCCTGCGCCAACTCCTGGATTGCTTCTCGCAGTCTGGCGTTGTTTTGGTTCAATTAGTTTTATTTTTTCTGCACGTGCAGTCTGGCTTGCCCGGTCTTTACTATGAGCATGTTGCAAAGACACAGCAGCTTCCAAATGCTCCTCTAGATTAGAGGTAGTTTAGAGGGAGAATGCGGAAACAGGCCCTTCGATCCACCGAGTCCAGGCCGACCAGCGACCGATCCTGTCTCTAAACTAAACTAAAGTTGGGACAGCATTTGGAAGCACTATCCTACACACTAGGGACAATTTGCAACTCTTACCCAATTCTTCACCAACAAACCTGTATGTCTTTGCAAGGAAACCGGAGCTCCCGGAGAAAACCCGCGTGGGTCTTTTGAGTCCGCGCCGACCAGCAATCCCCGCACATTAACAAGACCCTACATAGGGACAATTTTACATTGATACCAAGCCAATTAACCCACAAACCTGCACGTCTTTGGAGAGTGGGAGGAAACCGAAGATCTCGGAGAAAACCCACGCAGGTCACGGGGAGAACGTACAAACTCCGTACAGACGGCATCTGTAGCCAATACTGAACCAGGGTCTCTGGCGCTGTGAGGCAGCAACTCTACCGCTGCGCCACTCTGCTGCCCCTGTTGTGTTGCTTCAATAAAATTAAGATAATTTAGTCAGAAAATGTACACAAAGCACTGTAATAATTTAAATTATTATCAGTCCCAGCCAATTAACCTACAAACCTGTGTAGGAAAATAACTGCAGATGCTGATACAGAATGAAGGTATCACAAAATGCTGGAGTAACTCAGCGGGTCAGGCGGCATCTCTGGAGAGAAGGGATGGGTGACGTTTCGGGTCAGTCTGAAGAAACGTCACCCATTCCTTCTCTCCTGAGATGCCGCCTGACCCGCTGAGTTACTCCAGCATTTTGTGAAACCTACAAACCTGTACATCTTTGGAGTGCGGGAGGAAACCGTGGCTCCCGGAGAAAGCCCACGCGGTCGCAGAGATCTCCAGTTTCCTCCCGCCCTCCAAAGGCGCACAGGTTGGTTGGGTAAATTGGCTTGGTATCATTGTGAACTGCCCCTAGTGTGTGCAGGATAGCGTGCGGGGACCGCTGGTCGACACGGACACGGTGGGCCGAAGGGCCTGTTGCCGCCATGTATCTCTAAACTAAACTAATCTAACCTCTGCTGTTCACTCTGAGGGAAAGTCCTTGCTTCCAGGGGTTGTCTATTGTCTATTAGTTTTGGAAACCAACTGCATTTTCGAAGCTTGAGGTGGTGAAGGTGTCTCTTTCCTGAGGTGATCATGATTTTGTTTTGACGTGTCTGAAGAAGGGTTCCAGCTCGAATCATCCTCGAGAGATGCTCCCTGACCCGCTGAGTTACTCCAGCATTTTTTTTGTATTTTTTGTTGTTGGTGCTGTAGCCCAGATGACACGGTGTGGATCGTTCACCCTTTCGCGCCAATTCTAATGTTATCCCACTTTCCCATCCACTCCCTTACACACGAGGGAGCAATCTGCAGAGGGGCCGATTAACCTGCAAAACCCACACGGGCACGTCTTTGGGACGATTAACCAACAAACTTGTATGCATTTGAGAGGAAACCGGAGGAAACCCGCAGGGTCACGGGGAGAACGTGCAAACTCCGCACATGCACACGCACACAGACACGCACACACACACACGCACACACATAGGCACACGCGCACACAGGCAAACACGCACACACACAGACACGCACACACACGCATACAGACACGCATACGCACACAGACGCATGCACACACACAGACAGACACGCACACAGACAGACACACGCACACAGACGCACGCAGACAGACGCACACACAGACACGCACACAGACACGCGCACACAGACACGCGCACACACGCATACGCACACACACACACAGACACACGCACACAGACACGCACACACACACACAGACACACGCACACACACACAGACAGACACACACACACATACAGACAGACACAGATGGTTCGGCAGAGGTTCACTTGCACCGCCTCCAACCTCATCTACTCTATCCGTTGTTCAAAATGTGGACTCTTATACATCGGCGAGACCAAACGCAGACTGGGCGATCGTTTCGCGGAACACCTTCCCTCAGCCCGCGTGAACCAACCTGATCTCCCGGTTGCTGGACACTGTTAATTCTCCTTCCCATTCCCACACAGACCTTTCCGTCCTCGGTCCCCTCCGTTGTCAGAGTGAGGCTAAACACAGATTGGAGGAACACCAGCTCATATTTCGCTTGGGCCGTTTACAGCCCAGCGGTATGAATATTGATTTCTCTCACTTCAGGTAGCCCTGGCATTCCCTCTCTCTGTATCCCTCCCCCACCCAAGTCGCACCAGCTTCTCGTTTTCACCCTACAAACAGCTAACAATGGCCTGTTTCCTTTATCATCGTTACTTATTTGCATATCTTTCATTCATTGTTCTTTATCTCTCCACATCACCGTCTACATCTCTTGTCTGAAGAAGGGTCTCGACCCGAAATGTCACCCATTCCTTCTCCCCAGAGATGCTGCCTTACTCTGAGTTACTCTTGAGTTACCGCTGAGTTACTCCAGCCTTATGTGTCTACCTTCAGACACACAGGGACACAGATACTAACACACACGCTGAGGCACACACACGCACAGACATACACACATAGACACCGGCACACGCACACACACACACCACCTGAGGTCGGGATCAAATCCCGGGCCTCCTGCACTGCCAGACAGCTGCTCTACCTGCTGCGCCAGCATGCTGTCTCTCCCGACCAATGGCCACGTTTAGTTTCAGTTTTACTTTAGTTTAGAGATACAGCGCGGAAACAGGCCCTTTCGGCCCACCGGGTCCGCGCCGACCAGCGAAAGACAATAGGTGCAGGAGGAGGCCATTTGGCCCTTCGAGCCAGCACCGCCATTCAATGTGATCACGGCTGATCATTCCCAATCAGTACCCCGTTCCTGCCTTCTCCCCATACCCCTGACTCCGCTATCCTTAAGAGCTCTATCAGCTGTCTCTTGAATGCATTCAGAGAATTGCCCTCCACTGCCTTCTGAGGCAGAGAATTCCACAGATTCACAACTCTCTGACTGAAAATGTTTTTCCTCATCTCAGTTCTAAGTGGCCGACCCCTTATTCTTAAACTGTGGCTCCTTGTTCTGGACTCCCCCAACATTCCACAGATTCACAACTCTCTGACCGAAAATGTTTTTCCTCATCTCGGTTCTAAATGGCCGACCCCTTATTCTTAAACTGTGGCCCCTTGTTCTGGACTCCCCCAACATTGGGAACATGTTTCCTGCCTCCAACGTGTCCAACCCCTTAATAATCTTATACGTTTCGAT
Organism: Rhinoraja longicauda; assembly: GCF_053455715.1. Taxonomy (NCBI): domain Eukaryota; kingdom Metazoa; phylum Chordata; class Chondrichthyes; order Rajiformes; family Arhynchobatidae; genus Rhinoraja; species Rhinoraja longicauda. The sequence goes on from NC_135996.1 coordinate 5,814,919, forward strand.
AAGATCCCCGCACACTAACACTATCCTACACCCACAAGGGACAATTTTTTACATTTACCAAGCCAATTAACCTACAAACCTGCGCGTCTTTGGAGTGTGGGAGGAAACCGAAGATCTCGGAGGAAATCCGCGCAGGTCACGGGGAGAGCGTGCAAACTCCGTGCAGACGGCGCCCGTAGTCGGGATGGAACCCGGGTCTCTGGCGCTGCATTCGCTGTGAGGCCACGACTACCGCCGTGCCACCGAGGGAAAGAGACACCTTGCCATAAACCGTGACCATTTTAACTGCTCTCGCTCATTCTCATTGTTGCAGGGGGGAATTCAGGAGCAGCAAAACCTCACCACGACTTGTGTTCTCCCCTTTTGTTTCTGTGCCCTTTTTTCTCTGGTTTCTCTGCATGCCGTTCATTATCAAATCATCCCGTTTGACGCATGACTTCCCCCCCCCACTCTTGCACGTACCCGGTGGACACTAACAGCACTTTGCGGAAAATGGAGGAGGAACTTAGAAGCAGGGATCAGTCTTTGAAAGCCATGCTGGCGTTAGAGGAAAAGGTACTGGTCTCTCTTCTGCTCTTGTGTCCTCATTTGCTTGTTACGGGTGGGGGTGGGGGGGGGGGGGCGTGGCAGAGCAAAGATAATGGGAGAGCCGCCATTTTGTGTGCATGTACATAGACACAAAATGGCGGACACAGAACTCAGCGGGTCAGGCAGCATCTCCAGAGGTCACGGCTTCATTTCGGTTTAGCTTCATTGGCACGTGTGCCGAGCGAGGTAAGGCGAAAAGCTCTTGTCGCGTGCTAACCAGTCAGCGGAACGACAACACATGATTGCAATCGATCCATTTACAACGCATAGGCACACGATAAGGGAATAACGTTCAGTGCAAGGTAAAGCCAGCCAAGTCCGATCAAGAATAGTCGGAGGGTCACCAATGAGGTAGATAGCAGTTCAGCACCGCTCTCTGGTTGTGGTAGGATGGTTCAGTTGCCTGATAACAGCCGGGAAGAAACTGCCCCCGAATCTGGAGGTGTGCGTTTTTGCCTCGGAATTAAAGGCCTTTCCCTTTCGGAAAATGAGGAGGAATTTCAGAGGGTGGTGAATCTGTGGAATTCATTGCCACAGACGGCCGTGGAGGCCAAGTCAGTGGATATTTTTACGGCAGAGATAGATATGGGTGTTTACGCCAAATTTGAAAGTTATGAAATCATAATGAAACACCACAGGATAGAAAATGGGCCTGCCTATGATTCTTTTGAGCTAATTTGTGTTGAAAATCGACCAAGATTTGACCAAAACTTAATACTTTCAAAATTTGAGGGGAAAAAATTTATTTATAAGACGTGTGGGACACCTACTGATTTCTGAGTCCCCTTACAAAATGTCCACATCTAACCCACCAAGAGGCACATAGTTCACAGCAGGCTCATAATAATCGTGTTGTTTGGATTTTTTTTTAATCGCGAGTGCAAAAAAACCCCGTTATAGAAACATAGAAAATAGGTGCAGGAGGAGGCCATTTGGCCCTTCGAACCTGTACCCACCGCCATTCATTGGGATCACGCCTGATCATCCACAATCAGTAACCCGTGCCTGCCTTCTCCCCATATCCCCTGATTCCTCTAGCCCCTAGAGCTCTATCTAACTCTCTTTTAAATTCATCCAGTGAATCGGCCTCCACTGCCCTCTGTGGCAGAGAATTCCACAAATTCACAACTCTGGGCGAAAATGTTTTTTTCTCACCTCAGTTTTAAATGGCCTCCCCTTTATTCTTAAGACTGTGTGTGTGGCCCCTGGTTCTGGACTCGCCCAACATTGGGAACGTTTTTCCTGCATCTAGCTTGTCCAGCCCTTTTATAATTTTATACGTCTCTGTAAGATCCCCTCTCATCCTTCTAAACTCCGGCGCTACAAATAGCATTCACGCCGTTACTAAACGGGGAGGGGGCAACTGGCCCTTTCGGCCCACCGGGTTCGCGCCGACCAGCGATCCCCGCACACTAACACTATCCTACACCCACTAGGGACAATTTTTACATTTACCAAGCCAATTAACCTACATACCTGCACGTCTTTGGAGTGTGGGAGGAAACCCAAGATTTCGGAGAAAACCCACGCAGGTCACGGGGAGAACGTACAAACTCCGTACAGACAGCGCCCGTAGTCGGGATGGAACCCGGGTCTCTGGCGCTGTGAGGCAGCAACTCTACCCAATCTGATATTTTTCTTTGTAAAAAACAGATTTATTTCTTTTTGCTTCATCTCATTACTTTCATTGTACACCATGATCTACACTACATAAAATACAGGATATGAAACAATGGGAATATTACATAAAAGACAGGAAAATAACCTGGCAGTTTCACTACTGAACGCTGTATTTACGGAAATACCCATATATAGATTCTTGAACTGGACGGGTGTCAGGGGTTGTGGGGAGAAGGCAGGAGAATGGGGTTCAGAGCTGGAGATAGACCAGTCATGATCCAATGGTGGGGTAGGCCTGATGGGCCGAATGGACTGATTCTGCTCCCATCGCTTATGAAGTGAGAAAAAAAATAGGCGATCGTTTCGGGTCGAGACCCTTCCTCAGACTGAGGCGCCTCTCAGTCTGAAGAAGGGTCCCAACCCGAAACGACCCCCATTCCTTCTCACCGGAGATGCTGCCTGGCCTGTCGAGTTACTCCAGCATTTTACGTCAATCTTCGGTATAAGCCAGCGTCTGCAATTCCTTCCTACAAATGTTGTTGCATGCAATGCTTTGGGTATCAAATAATTATTTTCATAACCTCCCGACATCGGATTGCACGTTCCTGGTTAATTTAATATTGTTTCATTTGCAGTTTCTATTAACCTAGAGTTCTGTGGGAGTGGCGGTGTTTTGGTATCTTGGTTTATGCTGTAAAGGTTTCAACGCAGCAATGAGCCATTTATTCATTCATCCACGTCAGATTTCACACTTCATCCGTTACCATTTCTAATTGCATGTATCTACCCCAATGCCTAAAGTTCCTTTCAACCACCCACTTATCCAATCTAATCTTCCATATAGGGTTGCCAACTTTCTCACCCTCAAATAAGGGACAAAAGGTGACGTCACTGCCCCACGTGATCTCACCCAGCCAGCGATCACGTGCCCCCGCTCCACCAATGGTGGCCGCCCGGGCCGGGAGGCGGGTTGCTATGCAACCTCCGTTAGGCGGCGCCCGGGCCTAATACGGGACAAGGGTGGTCCCGTACAGGACAAACCAATTTAGCCCAAAATACGGGATGTCCCGGCTAATACGGGACAGTTGGCAACCTACTTCCATATCAACATGTCTTTGGCCGAAAACATTATTTCCAGTCAATGCCATGTCCTCTCACTGTGGTCTGCATCCTGGTCTGTCTGCCTGTCTGTCTGCACTCGTTCCAGTCCCCCCCCATTCCGCCTGTCCTGTCTGTCTGCCTGCGTATAAAATCATGGGAGGAATGGATCGGGCCGATGCACAGAGTCTCTTGCCCAGAATAGGTGAATCGAGGATCAGAGGACATAGGTTTACGGTGGAGGGGGAGAAAGATCAAGCTGCCAGAGGAGGTAGTTGAGGCAGGAACTGTCCCAATGTTTAAGAAACAGTTAAGACAGGTACATGGATAGGACAGGTTTGGAGGGATATGGACCAAGCGCAGGCAGGTGGGACTAGTGTAGCTGGGACATGTCGGTCGGTGTGGGCAAGTTGGGCCAAAGTATCACTCACTCTATGATTCTCCTCCCTCTAGTGGCAAAAAAAGAATCTAAGGAACATTGATAAGAGGAATAGATCGGGTAGATGCACAGAGTCTTTTACCCAAAGTAGGGGAATCGAGGACCAGAGGACATAGGTTTAAGGTGAAGGGGAAAAGATTTAATAGGAATCCGAGGAGTAACTTTTTCACACAGAGGGTGGTGGGTGTACGGAACGAGCTGCCAGAGGAGGTAGTTGAGGCTGGGACTATCCCATCGTTTAAGAAACAGTTGGACAGGTACATGGATAGGACAGGTTTGGAGGGTTATGGACCAAGCGCAGGCAAGTGGGACTAGGGTAGCTGGGACATTGTTGGCCGGTGTGGGCGAGTTTGGCCGAAGGGCCTGTTTCCACACTGTATCAATCTATGACTCTATATATGAGAGGGAAATAAACTGCTGTGGTAAAAAACGTAGTGCTGGAGGAACTCAGCGGGTCAAGCTGCATCAAGGCGACGTTTCTGGTCGGGACCCTTCTTCAGACCGATTGACCCCGATCACTCCGAAGATGGGTCCCGACCCAAAACGTCGCCTGTTCATTCCCTCCGCAGATGCCGCCTGACCGCTGAGTTTAGTTTTTAGTTTAGTTTCAAGATACGGCGTGGAAACAGGCCCTTCGGTCTCACTGAGTCCGCGCCGACCAGGGATCACCCCGTACACCAGTTCTATCTAGGGGGTGCCATCTATCTCACTCCCAGATAAGGGACAAGGTGACATCACCGCCCCGCTCCCCACCTGACCTCACCCAGCCAGCGGCCACGTGCTCCCGCTCCACCAATGGCGGCCGGGAGACGGGTTGCTAGGCAGCCTCCATTAGGCGACGCCCGGGCCTCCGGGCCTACACTGTCCGGGCCTACACTGTTTGGACCTACACTGTTTGGACCTACACTGTCCGGGCCTACACTGTCCGGGCCTACACTGTCCGGGCCTACACTGTCCGGGCCTACACTGTCCGGGCCTACACTGTCCGGGCCTACAGCGCCTCCCCCGGGCCTAATACGGTATAAACCAATTAAGCCCAAAATACGGGATGTCCCGGCTAAAACGGGACGGTTGGCAACCCTAGTTCTATCCTACACGCTAGAGACAATTTACAGAAGCCAATTAACCTACAAACCTGAACGTCTTTGGAGTGTGGAGGAAGCCGGAGCATCAGGAGAAAGCCCACGCAGTCACAAGGAGAACGTACAAACTCCGTACAGACAAGCTCCCATAGTCAGGATCGAACCCGGGTCTCCTCCAGCACTTTGTCTTTATCTCCCACGATTCCAGCATCTGCAGTTCCTTGTGTCGCTACATTAGTAGGAACTTGCATCACATATCTCCTTTAAACTTTGCCCCTCTCACCTTGAAGTGCTTTGAGATTTCCACCCTCAGGGAGGGAGGGGGGTGGGGAAGGGAAGATAGACACAAAATGCCGGAGTAACTCAGCGGGGACAGGCAGCATCTCTGGAGAGAAGGAACGGGTGACGTTTCGGGTCGAGACCCTTCTTCAGACTGAGAGTCGCGGGAAAGGGAAACGAGAGATAAAGTCGGTGATGTAGAGAGATAAAGATAGCAAAAAAGTAACGATGATAAAGGAAACCGGACATTGTTAGTTGTTTGTTGGGTGAGAACGAGAAGCTGGTGTGACTTGGGTGGGGGAGGGATGGAGAGAGAGGGAAAGCAAGGGTTACTTGAAGTTAAGAGAAGTCAATGTTCGTACCGCTGGGGTGTAAGCTGCCCAAGCGAAATATGAGGTGCTGTTCCTCCAATTTGCGCTGGGCCTCACTCTGACAATGGAGGAGGCCCAGGACAGAAAGGTCAGTGTGGGAGTGGGAAGGAGAATTAAAGGGTTTAGCAACCGGTCTACCTTAAATGTGATTTAATAATTCTAAGTCAATAACATTCAACTTAAAAACCAAACCAAAATTTTGAGAATGGTTTGCTTGAGATCACGTTTTAATTTTGCTATTTGCTTTCTGTTTCCCCTGTGTGTAAAGCTTTAGTTTTTGAGTATCGCAAATTCTTTATTGATTGCTTCTCTCTGCTTTCCCTCTCTCTCTGTCCCTCTCTCTCTCTGTCCCTCTCTCTGTCTCCCTCTGTCTCTCTCTCTCTCTCTCTCTCTCTCCCTCTCTAACTTTCTCTCTCTGTCTCCCTCTGTCTCTCCCTCTCTCTCTGTCTCCCTCTCTCTCCGTCTCCCTCTCTCTCCGTCTCCCTCTCTCTCCGTCTCTGTCTCTCTCTCTCTCTCTCCCTCTCTGTCTCCCTCCCTCTCCGTCTCCCTCTCTCTCTCTCTCTGTCTCCCTGTCCGTCTCTCTCGCTGTCTCTCTCCCCGTCTCTCTCTCCATCTCTCTCTCCGTCTCTCTCTCCCTCCCTCTCCGTCTCCCTCTCTCTCTGTCTCTGTCTCCCTCTCTCTGTCTCCCTCTCTTTCCGTCTGTCTCTGTCTCTCTCTCTCTCCGTCTCTCTCTCCCTCTCTCTCCGTCTCCCTCTCTCTCCGTCTCTCTCTCTCTCCCTCTCTCCCTGCCTCCTCGCCCCCATGATCCGGTTTCTCTAATGGCCTCCTTCACCATGCCCACCCCTTCCCCGCCCGCCCTGCCCCACCTTCCCCAATGCACCAACAGCAAGTGTGCTGAGCTGGAAGAGGAGCTTAAAAACGTGACCAATAATCTCAAGTCACTGGAGGCCCAGGCCGAGAAGGTAGGCTTGCCCTTTGGCCCTGTTTTTTTTTCCCTCCCTCCCCGCTCCTTCTCTCAGTGGCTGCCGTGTTTTGTCTACCTTCGAAGCAGATGTACGACCACAAATCACAATCGCTCCGCACGCTGCATATAATATAACCATATAACCATATAACAATTACAGCACGGAAACAGGCCCGTTCGGCCCTACCAGTCCACGCCGACCACTTTCTCTGACCTAGTCTCATCTACCTGCTCTCAGACCATAACCCTCCAATCCCCTCCCATCCATATACCTAACCAAATTACTCTTAAATAATAAAATCGAGCCTGCCTCCACCACTTCCACTGGAAGCTCATTCCATACAGCCACCACCCTCTGAGTAAAGAAGTTACCCCTCATGTTACCCCTAAACTTTTGTCCCTTAATTCTGAAGTTATGTCCCCTTGTTGGAATATTCCCCACTCTCAAAGGGAAAAGCCTACCCACGTCAACTCTGTCCGTCCCTCTCAAAATTTTAAAAACCTCTATCAAGTCCCCCCTCAACCTTCTACGCTCCAAAGAATAAAGACCCAACCTGTTCAACCTCTCTCTGTAGCTTAAGTGCTGAAACCCAGGCGACATTCTAGTAAATCTCCTCTGTACCCTCTCCTCTGTACCATCTCCAGCTGCAATCGCTGATCCCAGCAACATTTCTGAGCTCTTAAGGATAGCGGAGTCAGGGGGTATGGGGAGAAGGCAGGAACGGGGTACTGATTGAGAATGATCAGCCGTGATCACATTGAATGGCGGTGCGTACAGGCTCGAAGGACCGAATGGCCTCCTCCTGCACCGATTGTCTATTGTAAGCTGTTCCTCAAATTTGCGCTGGGCCCCACTCTGACAAGGGGAGGAAGCCCAGGACAGAAAGGTCAGTGTGGGAATGGGGTGGGGAGGGGGGGGGGGAGTTAAAGTGTTTGGCAACCGGGAGATCAGGTAGGTCCAGGCGGCACATCGAAGTCCACACCTGGAACAGCTGGGACTGTAGATGAGGTTGGGGGAGGTGCAAGTGAACACTGGCTAGACAGCAAGCAGCAAAAGCTTTCCAATGTACCTCGGTACACGTGACAATAAACTAAATTAAACATTCAGATTCCAGATTCAGGGACAGTTTCTTCCCAGCTGTTATAGACAATAGGTGCAGGAGGAGGCCATTCGGCCCTTCGAGCCTGTACGCACCGCCATTCAATGTGATCACGGCTGATCATTCTCAATCAGTACCCCGTTCCTGCCTTCCCCCATACCCCCTGACTCCGCTATCCTTAAGAGCTCTATCTAGCTCTCTCTTGAATGCATTCAGAGAATTGGCCTCCGCTGCCTTCTGAGGCAGAGAATTCCACAGATCCACAACTCTCTGACTGAAAAAGTTTTTCCTCATCTCCGTTCTAAATGGCCTACCCCTATATTCTTAAACTGTGTGTGGCCCCTTGTTCTGGACTCCCCCAACATTGGGAACATGTTTCCTGCCTCTAACGTGTCCAACCCCTTAATAATCTTATACGTTTCGATAAGATCTCCTCTCATCCTTCTAAATTCCAGTGTATACAAGCCTGGTCGCTCCAGTCTTTCGACATATGATAGTCCCGCCATTCCGGGAATTAACCTTGTAAACCTACACTCAATAGCAGGCAACTGAACCGTCCCAACACAACCAGAGAGCAGTCCTGAATGACAACCTACCTCATTGGACCTTGCCCGTGGACTATAATTAGATTTTACTAGCTTTATCTTGCACTAAACGTTATTCCCTCATCATGTGTCTGTACGCTGTGGACGGCTCGATTGTAATCGTGTGCTGTCTTTCCGCTGACTGGTTAGCACGCAACAAAAAAGCTTTTCACTGTACCTCGGTACACGTGACGATAAACTAAACTCAAAACTCTGCATCGAGCATCGCCCCATGTCCGTGGTGCTCGCACATGTTATAAACAATTTGTTCCATACTTGCTTGTAAGGGGGTAGGGAGGGTGCCTGTGGCAGAGAGAAACAGGTCTGGGGCCTGGGTTATCAATGCAAGTGGGCTCTGTGGTAACCCACCTCCTCGATCCGAGAATCGGTGCAGGAGTAGGCCACTCGGCCCTTCGAGCCAGCACCCGCCATTCAATGCGATCACGGCTGATCGTCTCAAAATCAGAACCCCGTTCCTGCTTTCTCCCCACACCCCTTGATTCCGTTAGCCCCAAGAGCTAAATCTGACTCTCTCTTGAACACATCCAGTGAATTGGCCTCCACTGCCCTCTGTGGCAGAGAATTCCACAGATTCGCAACTCTCTGGGTGGAAAAAGTTTTTCCTCATCTCAGTGCTAAATGGCCCACCCCCCTTATTCTTAAACTGTGTGACCCCTTGGTTCTGGGCTCCCCCCAACATTGGGGAACATTTTTCCTGCATCCGCCCTGTCCATTCCCTTAAGAATTTGATATGTTTCTCTAAGATCCCCTCTCATCCTTCTAATCTCCAGGGAATACAAGCCCTGCCGTCCCATTGTTTCATCATTCGTCAGTCCCGCCATCCCGGGAATTAACCTGGTGAACCTAGGCTGCACTCCCTCAATAGCAAGGACATCCTTCCTCAAACTAGGAGACCAAAACTGCACACAGTACTCCAGGTGCGGTCTCACCGGGGCCCTGTACAACTGCAGTAGGACCTCCTTGCTCCTAAACTCAAATCCTCTTGCTATGATTTTGACTCGTGGGTATTGATGGGTATCTTGATATAAATCAGTGTCTCGGGCAAATTGATCATCTCTCTCTCCCTCTCTCTCTTCCCTCTCCCCTCTTCTGATTCTGTAGTACTCTCAAAAGGAAGACAAGTATGAAGAAGAAATCAAACTGCTGACTGATAAACTGAAGGAGGTGAGTATACTTTGGAGTGCGGCCATTACGTTTCCTCGGGACTCGTCTCATCGTGTTGCCCGAGCCCCGAGTCATTTAGAGATGCAGCGTGGAAACAGGCCCTTCAGCTAGGGTTGCCAACTTTCTCACTCCCAAATAAGGGACAAAAGGTGACTTCACCTCCCCGCGCCCCATGTGACCTCACCCAGCCAACGGCCAAGTGGTTCCGCTCCACCAATGGTGGCCGCCCGAACCGGGAGGCGGGTTGCTATGCAACTCCGTCAGGCGGCCTCCGGGCCTATACTGTCTGGGCCAACAGTGTCCAGGCCTTCACTGTCCGGGCCTGCTGCGGCCCCCAGGCCTACAGAATCCGGGCCTACAGCAGCCCCCGGGCCTACAGCGTCCTGGCCTACACTGTCTGGGCCTACAAGGCCCTCCCGGCCATAATAGGGGACAAGGGCGGTCCCGTACAGGACAAACCAATTTAGTCCAAAATACGGGATGTCCCGGCTAATACGGGACGGTTGGCAACCCTACTGGCGCCCAAACGCTTGACGTTGCCGCCCTTTTTCCTCCCCACCCCAGGCGGAGACCCGCGCGGAGTTTGCGGAGCGCACCGTCGCCAAGCTGGAGAAGACCATCGACGATCTGGAAGGTACGTGCGTCCGTTGGGCCGTGTTCCCGTCCTCGGCGCCCCGCGGTTCGACCTCAAGCGGCGGGTCTGGGGATGAAAGTGAGGCGGGGACGAAGGCGCCTGCATTTAGGTGGCGCCCGCCACGCGATATTTGTGCCCACCACAAGATGGTGGCGCGGCAAGCAGCCCTGCCACGCCTTGCACTCACTTCTGTGGCTGGCAAGCAAATAGTCACCTGGGGTCGGGGGCCATCTTGGAAGCCTAATATAGAAACATAGGTGCAGGAGGAGGCCATTTGGCCCTTCCAGCCAACACCGCCATTCATTGCGATCATGGCTGACCATCCACAATCAGTAACCCGTGCCTTCCTTCTCCACATACCCCTTGATTCCACCAACCCCTAGAGCTCTACCTAACTCTCTTTTAAATTCATCCAGTGAATCGGCCTCCACTGCCCTCTGTGGCAGAGAATTCCACAAATTCACAACTCTCTGGGCGAAAAAGTCTATTTCTCACCTCAGTTTTAAACGGCCTCCCCTTTATTCTAAGACTGTGTGGCCCCTGGTTCTGGACTCCCCCAACACCTGGAACATTTTTATAGACAATAGGTGCAGGAGGAGGCCATTCGGCCCTTCGTGCCAGCACCGCCATTCAATGTGATCATGGCTGATCATTCTCAATCAGTACCCCGTTCCTGCCTTCTCCCCGTACCCGCTGACTCCGCTATCCTTAAGAGCTCTATCTAGCATCTTTTTCCTGCATCTAGCTTGTCCAGTCCTCCTATTATTTTTATATATGTTTCTATAACCAGAAAAATAATTTCATTCGACTGTTTACAATCATACGATACGATATGATCGAACGTTATTAATCCCAGGAGGGAAGGTGGACTGCCGACGGTCATAAAAACGCAAAATACACGTGAAACGTGGAATTAAAATGACGAGTGGAAAGGAATCGGGGGGGTGCAAAGATTGGGGAGGGAGGGGTGGATGGGGGGGAGTCAGTTTCAGTCTATCCCACGACAGAAGGGGGAGGAGTTGTACTGTTTGATAGCCACAGGGAAGAAGGATCTCCAGTGGCGTTCTGTGCTGAGTTACAGGGTGCACGTCTTATTCACAGTGTTTCCATCTTTGCTACACAGACATAACTTACTCTGTTTGCAACTGAACTGAACTGTTCTTCTCTGCTCTCTCCCTCCGCTCAATTGTTACCGTGTTTAAATCTCCATTTTACTTCCCTGTTGTAACATTTCACATTTTCTTTTTCCTGGTTTACTGTCCTCCCTTTTTTCTCTCCTCCATTCATCCCCTCCCTCCCCTCCCTCTCTCCCTCCCTCCCTCCCCCTTCCCCCCTCCCTCCACCCTCCCTCCGTCTCTCCCCTTCCTTCCCTCTCTCCCTGTTTCCCTCTCTCCTTCCCTCCCTCCCTCCTCTCTCTCTCCCCCATACCTGTGTCAACTGCATCTTCCCCTGCCTCTCTCCCTCCTTCCCTCCCTCTCTCCCTCCTTCCCTCCCTCTCTCCCTCCTTCCCTCCCTCCCTCCCTCCTTCCCTCCCTCTCTCCTTCCCTCCCTCCCTCCTCTCTCTCTCCCCCATACCTGTGTCAACTGCATCTTCCCCTGCCTCTCTCCCTCCTTACCTCCTTCCCTCCCCTCCATCCTTCCCCTCCCTCCCTCCTTCCCTCCCTCTCTCCTTCCCTCCCTCTCTCCCTCCTTCCCTCCCTCCCTCCCTCCTTCCCTCCCTCCCTCCGCCCCTCCCTCCTCTCTCTCTCCCCCATACCTGTGTCAACTGCATCTTCCCCTGCCTCTCTCCCTCCTTACCTCCTTCCCTCCCCTCCATCCTTCCCCTCTCTCCCTCCTTCCCTCCCTCTCTCCCTCCTTCCCTCCCTCTCTCCCTCCTTCCCTCCCTCCTTCCCTCCCTCTCTCCTTCCCTCCCTCCCTCCTCTCTCTCCCCAATACCTGTGTCAACTGCATCTTCCCCTGCCTCTCTCCCTCCTTACCTCCTTCCCTCCCCTCCATCCTTCCCCTCTCTCCCTCCTTCCCTCCCTCTCTCCCTCCTTCCCTCCCTCCCTCCCTCCTTCCCTCCCTCTCTCCTTCCCTCCCTCCCTCCTCTCTCTCCCCCATACCTGTGTCAACTGCATCTTCCCCTGCCTCTCTCCCTCCTTCCCTCTCTCCCTCCTTCCCTCCCCTCCATCCCTCCCCTCCATCCCTCCCCTCTCTCCTTCCCCTCTCTCCCCCCCTCCCTCCCCTCCCTCTCCCTCCACCCTCCCTCCTTCCTTCTCTCTATCTCCCCCGAACCTGTCACCTGCATCTTTCCCCTGCCTCTCTCCCTCCTTCCCTCCCCTCCCTCCCTCCCCCCTCTTTCCCCTCCCTCCCTCCCTCACACCTTCTCTCTCCCTCCCCTCCCTCCCTCCCCTCCTCTCTCTCCCCTGTACCTGTGTCACCTGCATCTTCTCCCTGCCTCTCTCTCTCTCTCTCTCTCTCTCTGCCTCCTCGCCACTGTTCTCTGGTTGCCGCGGGTTCCTGTGGCCAGACGAACTGTACGCTCAGAAACTGAAGTACAAGGCCATTAGCGAGGAGTTGGACCATGCCCTGAACGACATGACGTCCATGTAAATATCCGTGGCGCCCTGCATCCCGCACGCTCGGCCCAGAGCCCCTCACCCTAACCTTGCAAAGTCCCCGGTACCCTAACCCTAACCTTAACCTTGTTACCAAAAACCAAAGACTTGGTGAATTCCTTGGTGTTGAATTCCTTGGTGCTAAAAATAATTGATGCTGATAGTTTATAATTGCATTATAGTTTACTGCATTACTATTGCATTGTACTAACCAAAGATCCTAGAGGAGCAAGATGGACCACTCCTTCGAAATCGCCTAGACTGAAGTGTGGTACGCAAAGGAGGGTAACCTCCACCATTTTAGTGGGCAAACCCTGCCATTTTAGTAGGCAAAACCCGCCCTCTTAGTGGGCAAAACCCGCCCTCTTAGTAGGCAAAACCCGCCATTTTAGTATGCAAAACCTGCATTCTTAGTAGGCAAATCCCGCCAATATAGTAGGCAAAACCCGCCCTCTTAGTAGGCAAAACCCACCATTTTAGTAGGCAAGCCCTGCCATTTTAGTAGGCAAAACCCGCCATTTTAATAGGCAAACCCCACCATTTTAGTAGGCAAAACCCGTCCTCGAAGTAGGCAAACCCTGCCATTTTAGTAGGCAAAACCCGCCCTCCTAGTTGGCAAGACCTGCCCTCTTAGTAGGCAAAACCCGCTCTCTTAGTAGGCAAACTCCGCCATTTTGGTAGGCAAAACCCGCCCTCTTAGTAGGCAGACCCGCCATTTTAGTAGGCAAACCCCGCCGTTCGCTCTGCCTCTCGCAGTGTAATCAGTGTTTTGGGGGAACAGTACGCGTGATGATACCATGAAAATGCAGAATATATCTCATCTATCAATTCACAGATTTGGGTTATTTTTCTTTTGAAATGTTTCTGCAAGTTTCTGCCTACTAAAATGGCGCCGTGACGCACTACGGTTTTTAGGGGCGAGTGGTCTATCTTGCTCTGCTCTGTTATCTTTGGTACTAACAAAGCCAGGAATGAGTCCTGAACCGAGCGTAAACTCAAACTTAGGGTGGACCCTGACTAAAAAAAAAAATAAGCGACTCGCACGTAAAAATAATGAGGCGGATTATTGTGAATTCAAGAGTCTGATGGCTCGGGGGAAGAAGCTATTGCAGAACCTTGCTGTTCTGCTCCGTCTGCTGCAGTACCTTTGACCAGATGGTAGAAGGGTGAGCACACCATGATGGAGATGGGGGGGGGGGGGTCTTTAATAATCATTTCCGAGGAAGGACGAGAGGCCCCAGAGGAGGTTTACGAGAAACGATTGCAGGAACGAGTGGGTTAACCTACGATGAGGGTTTGATGGCACTGGGCCTGTACTCGCTGGAGTTTGGAGGAACGATGGGTTGGGGGGAAACACACCTCATTGAAACGTACAGAATAGCGAGCGGCTTGGATAGAGTGAATGTGGAGAGGATGTTTCCACTAGTGGGAGAGTCTAGGACCAGAGGGCACAGCCTCAGAATTAAAGGACGTTCCTTTAGGAAGGAGATGAGGAGGAATTTCTTTGGTCAGAGGGTGGTGAATCTGTGGGATTCTTTGCCACAGACGGCTGTGGAGGCCACAAGTCAGTGGGTATATAAGAAAATAACTGCAGATGCTGGTACAAATCGAAGGTATTTATTCACAAAATGTTGGAGTAACTCAGCAGGTCAGGCAGCATCTCAGGAGAGAAGAAATGGGCGACGTTTCGGGTCGAGACCCAGTCTGAAGAAGGGTCTCGACCCGAAACGTCACCCATTCCTTCTCTCCTGAGATGTTGCCTGACCCGCTGAGTTACTCCAGCATTTTGTGAACAAGTCAGTGGATATATTTAAGGCAGAGGTAGATAGATTCTTGATCAGTACGGGTTATGGGGAGAAGGCAGGAGAATGGGGTTTGGAGGGAGACATAGATCAGCTGTGATTGAATGGCGGAGTGGACTCGATGGGCCGAGTGGCCTCATTCTGCTGCTATCACTTATGACCTCCGTGTCCTTCCTCTGCACCGTCCATCTTGTGATGGTGAGGGCCCGGTCCCGTGAGCTCAGTGCTTGACCCGAACTCTCCCCCCTCTAACACACTGCCCCTCCCTTGTTCAAGCATGTGCTGTGCTGTTTCTGATGAGTCCTGCGTAACACTGGGGTACAGTACCGGTGGGGAAGGGTGTGTGTGTAACACTGGGGTACAGTACCGGTGGGGACGGGTGTGTGTGTAACACTGGGGTACAGTACCGGTGGGGACTGGTGTGTGTGTAACACTGGGGTACAGTACCGGTGGGGACGGGTGTGTGTGTAACACTGGGGTACAGCACCGGTGGGGACGGGTGTGTGTGTAACACTGGGGTACAGTACAGGTGGGGACCGGTGTGTGTGTAACACTGGGGTACAGTACCGGTGGGGACGGGTGTGTGTGTAACACTGGGGTACAGTACTGGTGGGGACGTGTCTAGTTTAGTTTAGAGATACAGCGCGGAAACAGGCCCTTCGGCCCACCGGGTCCGTGACGACCAGCGATCCCCACACACTAACACTATCCCACACACACTAGTGACAATTTACATTTATACCAAGCCAATTAACCCACAAACCTGCACGTCTTTGGAGCGTGGGAGGAAAGTTGGGGGGTGAAACCCACGCAGGTCACGGGTGTGAACGTGCAAACTCCGCACAGACAGCACCCGTAACATCCTCTCCACATCCCACTATTCGAGCAGGGAAACAGGCCGTTTGGCCCGCCATCTCCACGTTGGTGCCCTGGGCCCGTGCTAGTCCCGTTTACCTGCACTTGGCCCGAATGCCTTCCAAACCCAAATATCTTTTAAAGACTCGGGCGGCACGGTGGCGCAGCGGTAGAGCTGCTGCCTCACGGCGCCGGAGACCCGGGTTCCATCCCGACCACGGGCGCTGTCTGTACGGAGTTTGCACGTTCTCCCCGTGGGTTTTCCCTGAGATCTTCAGTTTCCTCCCGCGCTCCAGAAAGACGGTTTATAGGTTAATGGGCTTGGTGCAAATGTAATAAAATTGTCCCAATGAGTGCGCCTGCAGGGTAGTGTTAGTGTGCGGGGGTCGCTGGTTGGCAAGGGCCGAAGGGCCTGTTTCCGCGCTGTATCTCTTAAAAATAAAAAAAGACTCACAATTCTACAGCAGAGCCGGGGGGCGGGATCGAACCTGGCGCCACCGGCCAGCCCGCGTGCTCTTACATCCTCTCTCACGCTGCTCTCTCTCTCTCTCTCTCTCTCTCTCTCTCTCTTTCCACCCCTCTTTCTTTCTTCCCTCCCTCCCTGCCTGTTCCTTGCACAGATAACTGCGACGCCACACGTCAGCGAGAGCCCTCCGCTCCGTCGGCTGTCGTCTGCGGCCGGTTGACTTGCGTATCTCTGGATTCCACACTGGGACTGACGCACTTGCTCACGCCCGGCCCCGCCTTCGTGCTCGCCCTCCCCTCCCACCCCCCCCCCCCCCCCCCCCCCCGTCTCACGGCCCCACTCACCCCCACCTCCACCGCTTGACAACCTCGCCCCGGCCCTCGTTGTCCGAACTATTTGTTCGCTCTTTATTTCCCAGCCTGTCGTGAGCGTTTTTATTTCTGCATCTTGAAACCCGCTGTCTTGACGCCCCCCCCTCCCTCTCTCTCCTTTGCTCAAAATAAAGCATTTCTGCCCTGGCTGCCTCTGCAAGACTCCTGTGTTCGAATCTCTCATGCAAAGGGTTAACTAGCAGCGTGCGGGAACTGCCGTCAGCGCAGCGGGTAGAGCCGCTGCCTCACCCAGGTTCCCAGGTTCGACCCCGACCTCGGGCACTGTCTGCCTGTCTGTGTGTGTGTGTGAGAGGTTGCGACGTTCTCTCTGTGATCGCCTGGGTTTAGAGCTCAAATACAGCATGGTCCACGCCGACCATCGATCGCCCCTACTCTAGTTCTATGTCCGATTCACGATAGACAATAGGTGCAGGAGTAGGCCATTCGGCCCTTCGAGCCAGCACCGCCATTCAACGTGATCACGGCTGATCATTCACAATCAGTGCTCCGTTCCTGCCCTCTCCCCGTACCCCCTGACTCCGCCATCCTTAAGAGCTCTATCTAGCTCTCTCTTGAAAGCATCCAGAGAATAGGCCTCCACTGCCTTCTGAGGCAGAGAATTCGCTTTACGAGCAATTCACAGAAGCCAATTAGTTTAGTTTAGCGAAGATAGACGCAAAAATGCCGGAGTAACTCAGCGGGTCAGACAGCATCTCGGGAGGGAAGGAATGGGTGACGTTTCGGGTCGAGACCCTTCTTCAGAAACCGGGGCACCCGGAGCAAACTCACGCAGGTCACGGGGAGAACGTACAAACTCCGTACAGACAGCGCCCGGAGTCAGGATCGAACCCAGGTCTCCGGCGCTGTGTGGCAGCAACTCTACCGCTGTGCTATTCTGCCACCTTGTGGTTCTTCCGGGTGCTGCAGTTTCCTCCCACACTCCAAAGGCATGAAGGTTTGTAGGGTAATTGGCTTGGGTTTGTACACTTGGTATAATTGTGTAGGATAGCGTTAGTGTGCGGGGATCGCTGGTCGGTGTGGACTCAGTGGGCCGAAGGGCATGTTTCCGCGCTGTATCTCTCAACTGTAAGCACAGCGGCAGAGACCCAGGTTCAATCCTGACTACGGGTGTTTGCATGTTCTCCCTGTGACCTGCGTGGGTTTTCTCCGGGCGCTCAGGTTTCCTCCCACACTCCAAAGACGTGCAGGTTTGTAGTTTAGTTTAGAGACACAGCGCGGAAACAGGCCCTTCGGCCCACCGGGTCCGCGCCGACCAGCGATCCCCCCACATCCTACACACACTAGGGGCAATTTTTACATTTACACCAAGCCAATTAACCTACAAACCTGCACGTCTTTGGAGTGTGGGAGGAAACCGAAGATCTCGAGGGGGAATACCCACGCAGGTCGCGGGGAGAACGTACAAACTCCGTACAGGCAGCACCCGTAGTCGGGATGGAACCCGGGTCTCCGGCGCTGCAAGGCAGCAACTCTACCGCTGCGCCACCGTGCCTCCCGACAAGTGCCGTTTGTAGGTTAATTGGCTTCTGTAAATTGTCCCCAGGGTGGCCATCATTGATCAGCACATGCTCGGTGGGCCGAAGGGCCTGTTTCCATGCTGCATCTTGAAACCTAAACTGAGCTTGAG
The DNA here is from genome assembly GCF_053455715.1 of Rhinoraja longicauda. Taxonomy (NCBI): domain Eukaryota; kingdom Metazoa; phylum Chordata; class Chondrichthyes; order Rajiformes; family Arhynchobatidae; genus Rhinoraja; species Rhinoraja longicauda. The sequence continues at coordinate 5,832,602 of NC_135996.1, forward strand.
TTCCTTGTTCACTACCAGAAACACACCCTTACCACTGCTCTGATCACCAGATCCAGTGTACACGGTGTCCTTAGTTTGCAATGATGTTAGTTTAGTTTAGAGATACAGCGCGGAAACAGGCCCTTCGGCCCACCGGGTCCGCGCCGCCCAGCGATCCCCGCACACTAACACAATCCTACACACGCCAGGGACAATTTTTACATTTACCGAGTTAATTAACCGACAAACCCGCACGTCTTTGGAGTGTGGGAGGAGAGCGAAGATCTCGTAGAAAACCCACGCAGGTCACGGGGAGAACGTACAAACTCCGTGCAGGCGGCGCCCGTAGTCGGGATGGAACCCGGGTCTCCGGCGCTGCATTCGCTGTGAGGCGGCAACTCTACCGCTGCGCCACCGTGACCGCCCCTGGTATCAGGAGAAATATCACTTTGTCTCCCGGTACAGCACGGAAATAGGCCCCTCGGCTCACAGAGTCTGTGCTAACTAACCATCGATCAACCTCCAACACTGGGTGCAGGAAAGAACTGCAGGTGCTGGCTTAAATCGAAGGTGGACACAAACCGCTGGAGTAACTCAGCGAGACAGGCAGTGTCTCTGGAGAGAAGGAATGGGCGGCGTTTCGGGTCGAGACCCTGAAGAAGGGTTTCGACCCGAAACGTCACCCATTACTTCTCTCCCGAGATGCTGCCTGACCCGCTGAGTTAACCCAGCTCCTTATATCATCAGTTCAATTTTAATATCGTCGCATGTCCTGAGATACAGTGTCATGTTTTGCGTGCTATCTGGCCTACTTATGGTACACAAGAGTACGATCTCACAAGGGTTGCCAACTGTCCCATATTAGCCGGGACATCCCGTATTTTGGGCTAAATTGGTTTGTCCTGTACGGGACCTCCCTTGTCCCGAATTAGGCCCAGGGCGCATTGTAGGCCCGGGGCGCATTGTAGGCCCGGACACTGTAGGCCCGGACAGTGTAGGCCCGGATACTGTAGGCCCGGACATGGTAGGCCCAGACGGTGCAGGCCCGGACAGTGTAGGCCCGGACAGTGTAGGACCGGAGGTTGCCTAGCAACCCGCTCTTTCGCGGCCCGGGCGGCCGCCATTGGTGGAGCGGGAGCACGTGGCCGCTGGCTGGGTGAGGTCACGTGGGGCGCGGGGCGGTGACGTCACCCTTTGTCCCTTATTTGGGAGCGAGATAGTTGGCAACCTCTATATCTCAGACAAGTATAAGAGGGGAGTGATCATAAGTTGATCCTCGTCTAGGGGCATGACGCAGTGGCATTAAGTTCCAGCACCATCTTCCAGCAACTTTCAACGCACTGAGATCAAGTCTGGTCCCGGCTAAAGGTCATGTGTGATAAAGAGCAGAATTAGGCCATTCGGCCCATCAAGTCCACTCCGCCATTCAATCATGGCTAATCTATCTCTCCCTCCCAACCTCATTCTCCCGCATTCTCCCCATAACCCCTGACACCCCGCACTAATCACTAATCTATCTATCTCTGCCTTAAACATATCCACTGACTTGTGGCCTCCACAGCCGTCTGTGCCAAAGAATCCCACCCTCTGACTAAAGAAATTCCACCTCATCTCCTTCCTAAAAGAACGTCCTTTAATTCTGAGGCTGTGCCCTCTGGTCCTGGACTCTCCCACTAGTGGAAACATCCTCTCCACATCCACTCTATCCAGGCCGCTCACTGTTCCGTACGTTTCGATGAGGTCCCCCCTCATTCTTCTCAACTCCAGCGAGTACAGGCCCAGTTTCCCCCTCTCATAGAGTCAATAGACAATAGGTGCAGGAGGAGGCCATTCGGCCCTTCGAGCCAGCACCACCATTCAATGTGATCATGGCTGATCATTCTCAATCAGTACCCCGTTCCTGCCTTCTCCCCATACCCCCTGACTCCGCTATCCTTAAGAGCTCTATCCAGCTCTCTCTTGAATGCATTCAGAGAATTGGCCTCCACTGCCCTCTGAGGCAGAGAATTCCACAGATTCACAACTCTCTGACTGAAAAAGTTTTTCCTCATCTCAGTTCTAAATGGCCGACCCCTTATTCTTAAACTGTGGCCCCTGGTTCTGGACTCCCCCAACATTGGGAACATGTTTCCTGCCTCTAACGTGTCCAACCCCTTAATAATCCTATACGTTTCGATAAGATCCCCTCTCGTCCTTCTAAATTCCAGTGTATACAAGCCTAGTCGCTCCAGTCTTTCAACATATGACAGTCCAGCCATTCCGGGAATTAACCTGGTGAACCTACGCTGCACGCCCTCAATAGCAAGAATATCCTTCCTCAAATTTGGAGACCAAAACTGCACACAGTACTCCAGGTGCGGTCTCACTAGGGCCCTGTACAACTGCAGAAGGACCTCTTTGCTCCTATACTCAACTCCTCTTGTTATGAAGGCCAACATTCTTCTCAACTCCAGCGAGTACAGGCCCAGTTTCCCCCTCTCATAGAGTCAAACTGCGCAGAAGCAGGCTCTTTGGCCCAGGCCGACCGCAATACCCCGTAAACTGGTGTGTAGGATAGTGCTAGTGTCCGGGGTGATTGCTGGTCGACGCGGACTCGAAGGGCCTGTTTCCAAACTGTATCTCTAAAGTCTGAAGTAAATCTCCTTGGTTTAGTTTTGTAGTTTAGAGATACAGCGCGGAAACAGGCCCCTTCGGCCCACCGGGTCCGCGCCGACCAGCGATCCCCGCACACTAACACCATCCCACACCCACTAGGGACAATGTTTACATTTACCCAGCCAATAAACCTACAAACCCGCACGTCTTTGGAGTGTGGGAGGAAACCGAAGATCTCGGAGAAAACCCACGCAGGTCACGGGGAGAACGTACAAACTCCGTACAGACGGCGCCCGTAGTCGGGATGGAACCCGGGTCTCCGGCGCTGCGTTCGCTGTAAGGCAGCAACTCTACCGCCGCGCCACCGTGACCACCGAATCTTCCCTTTTGCAAGGGAATAGGTTCCAGGATGGGTGTAGGAAGGAACTGCAGATGCAAGAGATAAGACATAAAAATGATGGAGTAACTCAGCGGGTCAGGCAGCATCTCTGGAGGGAAGGAATGGGCGACGTTTCGGGTCGAGATCCTTCCCTCAGACTGAGAGTCGGGACAGGCACACACAGAGACAAGGAAGTGTCAGGTGTGAAAACCAGACAATGGGTAGAGTTCCCGCCTCACAGACCCGCCAGAGACCCGGGTTCCATCCCGACTACGGGCGCCGTCTGTACGAAGTTTGCACGTTCTCCCCGTGACCTGCGTGGGTTTTCCTCCCGAGTTCTTCGGTTTCCTCCCACGCTCCAAAGACATAGAAACATAGAAAATAGGTGCAGGAGGAGGCCATTCGGCCCTTCGAGCCTGTACGCACCGCCATTCATTGTGATCATGGCTGATCATCCACAATCAGTAACCCGTGCCTGCCTTCTCCCCACATCCCTTGATTCCGCTAGCCCCTAGAGCTCTGACTAACTCTCTTTTAAATTCATCCAGTGAATCGGCCTCCACTGCCCTCTGTGGCAGAGAATTCCGCAAATTCACAACTCTCTGGGTGAAAAACTTTTTTCTCACCTCAGTTTAAAATGGCCTCCCCTTTATTCTTGGACTGTGTGGCCCCTGGTTCTGGACTCCCCCAACATTGGGAACATTTTTCCTGCATCTAGCGTGTCCAGTCCTTTTATAATTTTGTACGTCTCTATAAGATCCCCTCTCATCCTTCTAAACTCCAGTGAATGCAAGCACAAGAAGTACAGGCTTGTAGGTTAATTGGCTTGGTGTGTGTGTGTGTAAAATTGTCCCCATTGTGCGTGTGTGTGTTGTAATTTATTAGCCAAGTATGTTTTGCAACATACGAGGAATTTGGTTTGCCATGGTATGTAGGTTAATTGGCTGGGTAAATGTAAAAATTGTCCCTAGTGGGTGTAGGATAGTGTTAATGTGCGGGGATCGCTGGGCGGCACGGACTTGGAGGGCCGAAAAAAGGCCTGTTTCCGGCTGTATATATATGATATGATATGATATACAGTTATATACCAAAAAAGCAACAAGACACACAACTACATTAAAATTTGACATAAACACCCACTGTGTGGGAATCGCTGGTCGGCACGGACTCGGTGGGCCGAAGGGCCTGATCTCTAAACCAAAAATACAAGGAACTGCAGACGCTGGTTTAGAAGAAAAAAAAGACACTAAACCACAGCAGCCATGCCTCCCTCTCTCCCTGCTCGGTCCGAGATGCCGGTCTCGATGCTAGCCCGTCTGTGAAGCCCTTCAGAGAACATCAGAGCACACCACTGCAAACTATCTCTATAGTTTCGAGATACAGCGCGCAACCCTTCCGAATTTGGCGGAAAGTTTCCACTTATTTCATTTCCGCCATTCCGATTTTGCCTCACGTTTTTCCGCAAAACAGTCGGTGATGTCAATTTGGCTGCTAGAGGTCGCTAAGGGGGTTCCGTGTGAAATCCCCCCTCCGCACGCCCTGGAAGTCTCCCCGAAAATGTGGCACCCATGCTGGGCAAGGCAGCCAATCTCGACCTCATCGGGACTTCCACAGCCGAGGGGTGGGTTGAATTTGCCGGGGCTCTGGAACTCCAGCCCAGCTGGAGCCAGCACGTCTACCCCAATCGGCGAGCGAGTTCCTTGGCCGGCTGGATAAACCAGCAACGCTCTGGAACCAAGAGTGCCAGAAAATCAGTGATGCAACTGTAATAGACAATAAGTGCTGGAGGAGGCCATTCGGCCCTTCGAGCCAGCACCGCCATTCAATGTGATCATATATCATATATATACAGCGCGGAAACAGGCCTTTTCGGCCCACCAAGTCCGCGCCGCCCAGCGATCCCCGTACATTAACACTATCCTACACCCACTAGGGACAATTTTTTACATTTACCCTGTCAATTAACCTACATACCTGTGCGTCTTTGGAGTGTGGGAGGAAACCGAAGATCTCGGAGAAAACCCACGCAGGTCACAGGGAGAACGTACAAACTCCTTACAGTGCAGCACCCGTAGTCAGGATCGAACCTGAGTCTCCGGCGCTGCATTCGCTGTAAAGCAGCAACTCTACCGCTGCGCTACCGTGCTGCCAGCGTCTTCTCCCCATACCCCCTCACTCCGCTATCCTTAAGAGCTCTATCCAGCTCTCTCTTGAAAGCATCCAACGAACTGGCCTCCACTGCCTTCTGAGGCAGAGAATTCCACACCTTCACCACTCTCTGACTGAAAAAGTTCTTCCTCATCTCCGTTCTAAATGGCCTACCCCTTATTCTTAAACTGTGGCCCCTTGTTCTGGACTCCCCCAACATTGGGAACATGTTTCCTGCCTCTAATGTGTCCAATCCCCTAATTATCTTATATGTTTCAATAAGATCCCCCCTCATTCTATATTCCAGTGTATACAAGCCCAATCGCTCCAGCCTTTCAACATACGACAGTCCCGCCATTCCGGGAATTAACCTGGTGAACCTACGCTGCACGCCCTCATTCACAACTCTCTGACTGAATTCCACAGATTCACAACTCTCCGACTGAAACGAGTCAATGAGACTGTAACGAGTCCATTTTAAATTCAAGTGCAAGATTGTATAACTAAATTAATTAATTAAGACGGGGTTAAAATGTAAAAGAGCAGAAGAGCCGATCGACCACCTTTTTGGGCTGATTATCAATTAATGTGTGAGTTTAATTCAACAAGTACGTCCGTATGTTTAGTCGAGTCGCATATATCAACTCTTCATAACTTAGTCATACATTTTATGACCATCATTCTTTTATTCAAGAGTATTGGGAAACCAATCACCTCAGTTTTGAATGGTCTCCCCTTTATTCTAAGACTGTGTGTGTGTGGCCCCTGTTTCTGGACTCGCCCAACATTGGGAGCATTTTTCCTGCATCTAGCTTGTCCAGTCCTTTTATAATTCTATACGTTTCTATAAGATCCCCTCTCATCCTTCTAAACTCCAGTGAATACAAGTTTCCTCTGAGATCTTCGGTTTCCTCCCACGGTCCAAAGACGTGCGGGTATGTAGGTTAATTGGCTTGGTAAATGTAAAAAATTGTCCCTAGTGTGTGTGTGTGTGTGTGTGTGTGTGTAGGATAGTGTTAGTGTGCGGGGATCGCTGGTCGGCGCGGACCCGGTGGGCCGAAGGGCCTGTTTCCGCGCTGTATCTCTAAACTAAACTAAAACTAAAACTAAAATTGGGATGTGTAAGGGAAAAGCAAAATAGAAAACAAAACTAAACAATTTTTTCCTTGTGTTGCAAGAAGTATCTGTGTTCAATAACCTTTCTATAAATAGCAGAATATACTCACGATAGGCCTGACATTGTACATGTAGTCCACGAACTACAGACTGTTGGAAATAATACTTGTTTTTCACCCATAAATGTAGCGCAACGTGTACGCGCATTTGGCGTGCATACTTTTCTTTTGGCTGGAAAGTCGCCATATTATGAATTTTGATGTAAAATTCTGAATTTCGGGCATCAAAATTATGAATTTGTCAAAAATCAAATGTCGGGAGGTTTGCAGCCCGGAAACAGGCCCTTCTGGTCCGCGCCGACCAGCGATCCCCGCACACTAACACCATCCTACACGCGCTCTAGGGACAATATTTACATTTACCAAGCCAATTAACCTACAGACCCGCACGTCTTTGGAGTGTGGGAGGAAACCGAAGATCTCGGAGAAAACCCACGCAGGTCACGGGGAGAACGTACAAACTCCGTACAGACGGCGCCCGTAGTCGGGATCGAACCTGGGTCTCCGGCGCTGCATTCGCTGTAAGGCGGCTGAAAGACTGGAGCGACTAGGCTTGTATACACTGGAATTTAGAAGGATGAGAGGGGATCTTATCGAAACGTATAAGGTTATTAAGGGGTTGGACACGTTAGAGGCAGGAAACATGTTCCCAATGTTGGGGGAGTCATATTATGAATTTTGATGTAAAATTCTGAATTATATAGACAATATGTGCAGGAGGAGGCCATTCGGCCCTTCGAGCCTGTACGCACCGCCATTCAATGTGATCATGGCTGATCATTCTCAATCAGTACCCCGTTCCTGCCTTCTCCCCATACCCCCTGACTCCACTATCCTTAAGAGCTCTATCCAGCTCTCTCTTGAATGCATTCAGAGAATTGGCCTCCACTGCCTTCTGAGGCAGAGAATTCCACAGACTCACAACTCTCTGACTGGAAAAGGTTTTTCCTCATCTCCGTTCTAAATGGCCGACCCCTTATTGTTAAACTGTGTGGCCCCTTGTTCTGGACTCCCCCCAACATTGGGAACATGTTTCCTGCCTCTAACGTGTCCAACCCCTTAATAATCTTATACGTTCCAATAAGATCTCCTCTCATCCTTCTAAATTCTGAAGAGTGGATAGGATTGGGGATGGGCAAAGATTGGGGAGGGGGAGTCAGTCTAAGTCGACCCCACATCTTCCCATCCCCTCCCCTTTCTGCGTTCCGCAGAGACCGTTCCCTCCGTAACTCCCTGGTCCACTCGTCCCTTCCTACTCAAACCACCCCATCCCCGGGCACTTTCCCCTGCAACCGCACGAGATGCAACACCTGTCCCTTTACCTCCCCCCTCAACTCCATCCAAGGACCCAAACAGTCTTTCCAGGTGAGGCAGAGGTTCACCTGCACCTCCTCCAACCTCATCTACTGTCTCCGCTGTTCCAGGTGCCAACTTCTCTACATCGGCGAAACCAAGCGCAGGCTCGGCGATCGTTTCGCTCAACACCTCCGCTCAGTCCGCCTTAACCTACCTGATCTCCCGGTGGCTCAGCATTTCAACTCCCACTCCCACACTGACCTTTCTGTCATGGGCCTCCTCCATTGTCAGAGTGAGGCCCAGCGCAAATTGGAGGAACAGCACCTCATATTTCGCTTGGGCAGCTTACACCCCAGCGGTATGAACATTGACTTCTCTAACTTCAGATAGTTCCTCTGTCCCTCTCTTCCCCTCCCCCTTCCCAGTTCTCCCACCAGTCTTCCTGTCTCCGACTACATCCTATCTTTGTCCTGCCCCCTCCCCTGACATCAGTCTGAAGAAGGGTCTCGACCCGAAACGTCACCCATTCCTTCTCTCCAGAGATGCTGCCTGACCCGCTGAGTTACTCCAGCCTTTTGTGTCTCTCTCTGCCGTTTATGCTCTCCCTTGTATGCAAGAAAAGCGCTATTAACTAGTTGTCAGCAACAGACCATTCACGGGCCAGGCTCGCAATGCTGTTGCTTTGGTTCGTACGGGTGTCGGGGGGTTACACGATGCGATGGAACTCACGACAGGGTTCGCGCGGCGGTAGAGTTGCCGCCTTACAGCGAATGCACCGCCGGAGACCCGGGTTCCATCCCGACCGCGGGCGCCGTCTGCACGGAGTTTGTACGTTCTCCCCGTGACCTGCGTGGGCTTCCTCCCACACTCCAAAGACGAGCGGGTTTGTGGGTGAATTGGCTCGGTAAATGTAAAAATTGTCCCTTGTGTGTGTGTGTGTGGGATGGTGTCAGTGCGCGGGGATCGCTGGTCGGCGCGGACCCGGTGGGCCGAAGGGCCTGTTTCCGCCCGGTATCTCACAACGAAACCTCTCCCTCTCTCCCTCCATCCCCCCCTAACGCTGGTCTCTCCTCCCCACAGATAAACTGTCCCGCAACAAGGAGGAGAACGTGGACATGCATCGCATGCTGGACCAGACACTGGAGGAACTACACAACCTGTGATGGTGGGGGGGTGGGTTGGTTATACCACGTGAGATTCCCCCCGCTTCAGCTTGCCTCCCCCCCACAACCTCCCTCCCCTCCCTGTGCTCTGCAAGACCCTCCCAGTGCCAAAGGACCCCCCCCTCCCCTCCGCTTACGATGAAAGGCAGGCGGGACATCGCAGCAGGACCCATTGTCTCGCTTCCCCCGCCCTCGTTCACCGCGCCTGAGATTCCCCCGGGCTTCGATCCCGACCACGAGCGCCGTCTGTACGGAGTTTGCAAGTTCTCCCCGTGACCTACACGGGTTTTCTCCGGGCGCTCCGGTTTCCTCCCACACACTCCAAAGACGTGCAGGTTTGTAGGTTAATTGGCTTGGTGTAACTGCAAATTGTCCCCATGTGCGTGTAGGATAATGCTAGCGTGCGGGGAACGCTAACCGGCACGGACCCGGCGGGCCGAAGGGCCTGTTTCCGTGCTGTATCGCTCAACCCGGGTTAACATCCCGACCCTGGGCGCTGTCTGTGCGGAGTTTGTACGCTCTCCCCGTGACCTGCGTGGGTTTTCTCCGGGTGCTCCTGTTTCCCCCCACACACTCCAAAGACGCGCAGTTAATTGGCTTCTATAAACTGCCCCCGAGTGAATAGGGCGTAGAGCGAGCGTACGGGGGGATCGCTGGTCGGCACGGACTCGGTGGGCCGAAGGGCCTGTTTCCTCGCTGTATCTCTTTCCTCTGAACCCAGGCAGTCACCACAGAGAGAGAGAACGTGCAAACCCCATTTACTCCGGTTTCCTCCCGCTCTCCAAAGATGCGCAGCGGGTAGAGCTGCTGCTGCCTCACGGGGCTGCCTGCCGGAGACCCGGGTTCGATCCCGACTACGGGCGCTGTCTGTGTGGAGTTTGCACGTTCTCCCCGCGACCGCGTGGGTTTTCCCCGGTTCCCGACTGCCTGCTTTTCTCTGTATCTCAGCGGATGTGATGGATAAACTCTACTAAAAAAAAGTCGCCCGCAGTAAAATTGGATGAAGCATTTCTTCCTTGGATTGTCAAGAAACCCCTCAATTTCTTATTTTAGCCACTGGTGTTACAGTGAAAAGTGTCCCCCTGTCCACCCTCCTTGGAATTTTGTACCCTGCCATTTGCCAGAAAATCGGTGGTGGACCTAGAAAATAGGTGCAGGAGGAAGCCATTCGGCCCTTCGAGCCAGCACCGGCATTCATTGTAATCATGGCTGATCATCCACAATCTGTAACCCGTGCCTGCCTTCTCCCCATATCCCTTAATTCCACCAGCCCCTAGAGCTCTATCTAACTCTCTCTTAAATTCATCCTGTACTGCAGTCATGGAGTGATCCAACAGGCCCTTCAGCCCAACGTGCCCACGCCGGCCGACATGTCCCAGCTACACGAGTCCCACCTGCCTGTGTTTAGCCCCTGCCTCTCTAAACCTGTCCCATCCATGTACCTGCCTGGTTGTTTCTTAAACGTTGCAATAGTCCGGGCCTCAACTACCTCCTCCGGCAGCTCGTTCCATACACCCGCCACCCTTTGTGTGAAAAGGTTACCCATCAGATATCCATTAAATCTTTCCCCCCTCACCTTAAACCTGCTCTCTAGTCCTCGATTCCTCTGGGAAGCCAAAATGCTGGAGTAACTCAGTGATGAAGTGAGTAACCTTTAGTGCAAGATAAAGCCCGATCATAGATTGTCCGAGGGTCTCCAATGAGGTTGGTAGTCGTTCAGGACTGGTAGGACGGTTCAGTTGCCTGATAACAGCCGGGAAGAAACTGCCGCTGAATCTGGAGGTGTGCGTTTTCACACTTCTGTACCTCTTGCCCCGATGGGAGAGGGGAGAAGAGGGAGTGGCCGGGGTGAGACTGGTCCTTGATTAATAAAGTCAAGTTCAAAAGAAAGACGCATATTTCTGCAGCACGTGGTCTAGGAGCCCCAGTGGAACATAATGGAAGACAGACTCAAAATGCTGGAGTGGGACGGTCAGCATCTCTGGAGAGAAGGGACGGGCGAGAACCAGGGAAGACACAGTCAATAGACAATAGGTGCAGGAGGAGGCCATTCGGCCCTTCGAGCCAGCACTGCCATTCAATGTGATCATGGCCGATCATTCTCAATCAGTACCCCGTTCCTGCCTTCTCCCCATACCCCCTGACTCCGCTATCCTTAATAACCCGCGGGTCTTTGAGTCTCGACTCAAAACGTCGCCCGTTCCACCGAGTTACTCCAGCACTTTTGTGTCTCCGGTGTTAACCTGCACCTGCAGTTCCCTCCGACACACTCTCTAGAGTAACTATGCAAATGAAAGATAAAATCCAATCTGGTCAGGGTGTTTCTGCAGAAGCTATTGTAATCTTTTTATAATAGTCTTAGATATACGACGGGATATTTATTTGAACTGTTAATTAGACTGCAACAAGAGGAATTAAGATTTAAAATGTGTGTGTGTGTGTGTGTGAGATCGGGCCATGGAACATGCATCAACTGGGTTAAGTGGCTTTTTGAGAGAAAGATTTTGTATCCGGGTTTTTTTCCTCATTTTGCAATAAAAGATCCATCTATGGAACCTGTACTAATATGCATTTAATAAAGCAAATCATTTGATACCTCTCATCTCTTCACTCTGACCTTCAATGGGGCTTTTATCGTCAAGAGTATTGAGTACAGAAGTTGGGAGGTCATGTTGACGTTGTACAAGACGTTGGTGAGGCCGCCTTTAGAATACTGTGTTCAGATCTGGGCACCGTACTGTGGGAGAGATATTGTCAAGCTTGAAAGGGTTCAGAGATTTACAAGGACTAGAGTGAGCTACAGGGAGAGGTTGAGCAGGCTGGGTCTCTATTCCCTGGAGCGCAGGAGGATGAGGGATGATCTTACAGAGGTGTGTAAAATCACGAGTTATCTTTCTCAATATAAAATCAGCTTGTACTCGCTGGAATTTAGAAGATTGAGGGGGGATCTTATAGAAACTTACAAAATTCTTAAGGGGTTGGACAGACTAGATGCAGGAAGATTGTTCCCGATGTTGGGGAAGTCCAGAACAAGGGGTCACAGTTTAAGGATAAGGGGGAAGTTTTTTAGGACCGAGATGAGAACGTTTTTTTTAACACAGAGAGTGGGGAATCTGTGGAATTCACTGCCACAGAAGGTAGTTGAGGCCAGTTCATTGGCTATATTTAAGAGGGAGTTAGATGTGGCCCTTGTGGCTAAAGGGATCAGGGGGTATGGAGAGAAGGCAGGTACGGGATACTGACTGAGTTGGATGATCAGCCATGATCATATTGAATGGCGATGCAGGCTCGAAGGGCCGAATGGCCTACTCCTGCACCTATTTTCTATGTTTCTATAAAATCAGGAGAGGAATAGATCAGGTAGATGCACAGAGTCTCTTGCCCAGAGTAGGGGAATCGAGGGCCAGAGGACATGAGTTTAAGGTGAAGGGGAAAAGATTTAATAGGAATCCGAGGGGTAACTTTTTCCACACAGAGAGTGGTGGGTGAATGGAACGAGCTGCCGGAGGAGGTAGTTGAGGCTGGGACTATCCCAACGTCTGAAGAAGGGTCTCGACCCGAAACGTCACCCATTCCTTCTCTCCCGAGATGCTGCCCGACCTGCTGAGTTACTCCAGCACTTTGTGAATAAATACCAACGTTAAAGAAACAGATAGACAGGTACATGGATAGGACAGGTTTGGAGGGATATGGACCAAACGCGGGCAGGTGGGACTAGTGTAGCTGGGACATGTGGGCGAGTTGGGCCAAAGGGCCTGTTTCCACACTATCGTTCTGTGACTTCGTTTATTTTATAGTCAGGTTAAATCGTTGGGTATTAATAGTGAGGTTGCAGGATGGATTCAACAATGGCTGAATGGGAGATACCAGAGGGTAATGGTTGACAATTGTATGTCAGGTTGGAGGCCAGTGTCTAGTGGAGTACCCCAAGGATCTGTGTTGGGTCCACTGTTGTTTGTCATTTACATTAATGATCTGGATGATGGTGTGGCAAATTGGATTAGTAAATATGCAGATGATACTAAGATAGGTGGTGTAGTTAATAATGAAGTAGAGTGTCAAAGTCTACAGAGAGACTTGGGCCTTTTGGAAGGGTGGGCTGAAAGATGGCAGATGGAGTTTAATGCTGATAAGTGTGAGGTGCTGCATTTTGGTAGGACAAATCAAAATAGGACGTACAGGGTAAATGGTAGGGAATTGAGGAATGCAGTGGAACAGAGGGATCTGGGAATAACTGTGCATTGTTCCCTGAAGGTGGAATCTCATGTGGATAGGGTGGTGAAGAAGGCGTTTGGTATGCTTGCCTTTATAAATCAGAGCATCGAATATAGAAGTTGGGATGTAATGTTAAAATTGTACAGGGCATTGGTGAGGCCGAATCTGGAGTATGGTGTGCAGTTCTGGTCGCCAAATTATAGGAAGGATGTCGACAAAATGGAGAGGGTACAGAGGAGATTTACTAGAATGTTGCCTGGGTTTCAGCACTTAAGCTACAGAGAGAGGTTGAACAGGTTGGGTCTTTATTCTTTGGAGCGTAGAAGGTTGAGGGGGGACTTGATAGAGGTTTTAAACATTTTAAGAGGGACGGACAGAGTTGACGTGGGTAGGCTTTTCCCTTTGAGAGTGGGGAAGATTCCAACAAGGGGACATAGCTTCAAGAATTGAGGGACAAAAGTTTAGGGGTAACATGAGGGGGAACTTCTTTACTCAGAGGGTGGTGGCTGCGTGGAATGGGCTTCCGGTGGAAGTGGTGGAGGCAGGCTCGATTTTATTATTTAAGAGTAAATTGGATAGGTATATGGATGGGAGGGGATTGGAGGGTTATGGTCTGAGTGCAGGTAGATGAGACTAGGTCAGGGAGAATGGTCGGCGTGGACTGGTAGGGCCGGACAGGCCTGTTTCCATGCTGTAGTTGTTATATGTTATATGTTATATGTTATACAGCCGGAAACAGGCCTTTTCGGCCCTCCAAGTCCGTGCCGCCCAGTGATCCCCGTACATTAACACAGCGGACCTGTATTTTTAAGACCGATACTTGGATAGATATCTGATAAGCAGCGGCAGGCGGGCGAGAAGTTTTCGGATAAGTGGGAGAATGTATTCCTGGTTTTACATTCCCAATGGCTCTTAATCTAACCTTGCGCTCCATTGAAGATAACCTGCCCCCAAGTGGCACATTGCAGTATTGCGACCCACTGCCTGATATTTTGATGCACAGAGCAAATGCATGTAGTTTTATTGTGCAGGAAGGAACTGCAGATTGAAGGTAAATACAAAATGCTGGAGTAACTCAGCGGGTCTGCCAGCATCTGTGGAGAAAAAGGAATAGACAATAGGTGCAGGAGGAGGCCATTCGGCCCTTCGAGCCTGTACGCACCGCCATTCAATGTGATCACGGCTGAACATTCTCAATCAGTACCCCGTTCCTGCCCTCTCCCCATACCCCCTGACTCCGCTATCCTTAAGAGCTCTATCTAGCTCTCTCTCTTGAATGCATTCAGAGAATTGGCCTCCACTGCCTTCTCTGAGGACGAGAATTCCACAGATTTACAAGTCTCTGACTGAAAAAGTTTTTCCTCATCTCCGTTCTAAATGGCCAACGCCTTATTCTTAAACTGTGTGTGGCCCCTGGTTCTGGCGTTAGGTGGAGTTTCGGGTCGAGACCCTTCTTCAGTTTAGTTTATTAGTTAAAGGGGTACTGTGTGGAAACAGGCCCACCGATAGTCCGCACCGACCAGCGATCCCCGCACAACAGCACTATCCTACACACACTAGGAACAATTTTACCAAAGCCAATTAACCTACAACTTGCACGTCTTTGGAGTGCAGCGGGGAAACTGGAGCTCCTGGAGAAAGCCCACGCAGGTCACGGGGAGAACGTACAAACTCCGTGCAGACAGCACCCGTGGTCGGGATTAAACCCAGGTCTCTGGCCCCCGCGGTGAGGCAGAAACTCTACCACCTTGTCTATCTGTTGCCTATTCGATCTGCCTGGACAATATTTATTGTATCCACTACTCTAGATGTCAACTTCTCTACATCGGCGAAACCAAGCGCAGGCTCGGCGATCGTTTTGCTCAACACCTTCGCTCAGTCCGCCTTAACCAACCTGATCTCCCGGTGGCTGAGCACTTCAACTCCCCCTCCCACTCCCAGTCTGACCTTTCTGTCATGGGCCTCCTCCAGTGCCATGGTGAGGCCCACTGGAAATTGGAGGAACAGCACCTCATATTTCGCTTGGGCAGCTTGCAGCCCAGCGGTATGAACATTGACTTCTCCAACTTTAGATAGTTCCTCTGTCCCTCTCTTCCTCCCCCCCCCCCCCTCCCCCTTCCCAGTTCTCTCTCTGTCTGAAGGGTCTCGACCCGAAACGTCACCCATTCCTTCTCTCCTGAGATGCTGCCCGATCTGCTGAGTTACTCCGGCATTTTGTGAAATAAATGGCTGGACAACAAAGTAATTTTCCATGAGTCACGATGCGCGTGACAATCACGAACAATTACCAGCGGGAAGGAGAGAGACTTATTGACTGTGAACATGAATCATAAATTGGCGCAGCCACAAGCCTGAAGGGAGCTGATTCGACCACCGGGCTAGAAACGGAATTGCAAATGCCACTTTACCAAAAGTCACGTCAGATTTTAAGCTTCAGTTGTTTTGCGAGCTGCAGATTCCAGTGAAAGGCCTGGATAGAGTGGAGTGGATGAAGTAAGACTGGATAGACTCGGCTTGTACTCGCTGGAATTTAGAAGATTGAGGGGGGATCTTATAGAAACTTACAAAATTCTTAAGGGGTTGGACAGGCTAGATGCAGGAAGATTGTTCCCGATGTTGGGGAAGTCCAGAACAAGGGGCCACACAGTTTAAGGATAAGGGGGAAGTCTTTTAGGACCGAGATGAGAACGTTTTTCTTCACACAGAGAGTGGTGAATCTGTGGAATTCTCTGCCACAGAAGGTAGTTGAGGCCAGTTCATTGGCTATATTTAAGAGGGAGTTAGATGTGGCCCTTGTGGCTAAAGGGATCAGGGGGTATGGAGAGAAGGCAGGTAAGG
The DNA here is from genome assembly GCF_053455715.1 of Rhinoraja longicauda. Taxonomy (NCBI): domain Eukaryota; kingdom Metazoa; phylum Chordata; class Chondrichthyes; order Rajiformes; family Arhynchobatidae; genus Rhinoraja; species Rhinoraja longicauda. Next base: position 5,848,390 of record NC_135996.1, read on the forward strand.
GATACTGAGTTGGATGATCAGCCGTGATCATATTGAATGGCGGTGCGTACAGGCTCGAAGGGCCGAATGGCCTACTCCTGCACCTATTTTCTATGTTTCTATGTGGAGAGGATGTTTGTGAGTGAGGTCAAAAAAACAAGGAAGGCCCTGTGGAGAGTAGCTGTGGCTGAACGCACTATGGGAACTACACTCGCCCCCCAGCAGGACCTATACATCAGGAGGTTCCAGCTGCTACGGTCAAGCAAACGCCTCCGCTGTGAAAACTGAGAGGATGAGACGGAGTATCTTCCCACAGGCCATCGGGACTGTTAACTCTCATAGCACCAGGGACTCATTTAATTTACTGTATTCATTTATTTTTTGGTGTTAAAAGTTGTTGTTTCCTATTGTGTTTTGTAGTTTAGCACAATCCGCAGGCCTTGCCACTTTCATTTCACTGCACATCTTGTATATAGAAAATAGAAACATAGAAAATAGGTGCAGGAGTAGGCCATTCGGCCCTTCGAGCCTGTACGCACCGCCATTCAATATGATCATGGCTGATCATCCAGCTCAGTAACCTGTACCTGCCATATGTATGTGACAAGTAAACTTGACTTGACTTGAAAAAATAGGAACATTTTTGAAAATTTACACACAAAATTACCCGTTTTTCAAGCCCATTTTAGTGCATTTCAAAGTAAAAAAACAGACATGACAAAATAATGTATGTCACTGTATACTAATAACATTATTATTTTAATTAATTTAGACAATAGACAATAGGTGCAGGAGTAGGCCATTCAGCCCTTCGAGCCAGCACCGCCATTCAATGCGATCATGGCTGATCACTCTCAATCAGTACCCCGTTCCTGCCTTCTCCCCATACCCCCTCACTCCGCTATCCTTAAGAGCTCCATCCAGCTCTCTCTTGAAAGCATCCAACGAACTGGCCTCCACTGCCTTCTGAGGCAGAGAATTCCACACCTTCACCACTCTCTGACTGAAAAAGTTCTTCCTCATCTCCGTTCTAAATGGCCTACCCCTTATTCTTAAACTGTGGCCCCTTGTTCTGGACTCCCCCAACATTGGGAACATGTTTCCTGCCTCTAATGTGTCCAATCCCCTAATTATCTTATATGTTTCAATAAGATCCCCCCTCATCCTTCTAAATTCTGGTGTATACAAGCCCAATCGCTCCAGCCTTTCAACATACGACAGTCCCGCCATTCCAGGAATTAACCTAGTGAACCTACGCTGCACGCCCTCCATAGCAAGAATATCCTTCCTCAAATTTGGAGACCAAAACGGCACACAGTACTCCCTTCGTCTAAGTCATTAAGCCAATCTTGCACTTGAACTTAATATTGACTCATTACAGTTCCACCACTGATTTTCTGGCACTCTTGGTTCCAGAGCTTTGCTGGTTTATCCAACCAGCCAAGAAAGTCGCTCGGCGATGGGGATAGATGTGCCGGCTCCAGCTGGGCTGGGGTTCCAGAGCCCCAGCCGCAGGTTGCAAATTCAACCCGCCGATCGGCCGTGGAAGTCCCGATGAGGTCGAGATTGGCTGCCTTGCCCAGCCTGGGTGCCACATTTTCGGGGAGTCTTCCAGGGCCTGGGGAGGGGGATTTCAAATGGGCTAGTAATTTTGTCCAGATATCCGGCTATTTCTCGCGGAAACTTTTTTTTCCAGCATCTGCAGTTCCTTCTTTTTTGCCGATCCAATTTCTCCGTCGGCAAACACAATTTGCTATCGAGGGCGTGCAGCGTAGGTTTACTAGGTTAATTCCCAGAATGGCGGGACTGTCATATGTTGAAAGACTGGAGCGACTAGGCTTGTATACACTGGAATTTAGAAGGATGAGAGGGGATCTTATCGAAACTTATAAGATTATTAAGGGGTTGGACACGTTAGAGGCAGGAAACATGTTCCCAATGTTGGGGGAGTCCAGAACAAGAGGCCACAGTTTAAGAATAAGGGGTCGGCCATTTAGAACAGAGATGAGGAAAGACTTTTTTAGTCAGAGAGTTGTGAATCTGTGGAATTCTCTGCCTCAGAGGGCAGTGGGGGCCAATTCTCTGAATACATTCAAGAGAGAGCTAGATAGAGCTCTTAAGGATAGCGGAGTCAGGGGGTATGGGGAGAAGGCAGGAACGGGGTACTGATTGAGAATGATCAGCCATGATCACATTGAATGGCGGTGCTGGCTCGAAGGGCCGAATGGCCTACTCCTGCACCTATTGTCTATTGTCTATTTTGGCAAAGTGAAAGACGCGGAAATCATGCAAAAAACGCGGGAAATGTTTTTTTTAAAACGCGGAAAACCCCCACAGGCCTGTTCCACTAGTGGGAGAGTCTGGGACTAGAGGGCACAGCCTCAGAATTAAAGGACGTTCCTTTAGGAAGGAGACGAGGAGGAATTTCTTTAGTCTGAGGGAGGCGAATCTGTGGTACTCTTTGCCACAGAGGCCAAGACAGTGATATTTTTAAGGCGAGGGCAAGTTGGGCCGAAGGGCCTGTTTCCATCCAGTGTGACTCAATCAGGCCCAAAGGCAGTAAATTGGTCTACAGTACACAGTGTCTGTGCCAGGAAGCACTGGTTTTAAATTGCATTAAAGGGATGGTGCACAGTGCTTAAGAGATACCACAGGATCCCAAAAAACGTCACTGGATCGGATGGATATTCCAAACCTTTTCTCTACCTTCCACCATAGAAAAAGTCAAATACTAGCCAGTTTGTTTAGCTTTTTGTCGGGACGGCAGCCCAACGGCAGATACTGCCTCACAGCGCCAGGGAACTGGGTTCGATCCCGACCACGGGTGCTGTCTGTACGTTCTCCCAATGACAGCGTGGGTTTTCTCCGAGATCTTCAGTTTCCTCCCACACGGATGTACAGGCTTGTAGGTTTCCGAGATGTCCTCGTTCTTCAGAAAACGGGGCTTCCCCTCCTCCATTATAGATGAGGCTCTCACTAGGGTCTCTTCTACATCCCGCAGCTCCGCTCTTGCTCCCCCTCCCCCCACTCGCAACAAGGACAGAATCCCCCTCGTTCTCACCTTCCACCCCACCAGCCAGCGGATCCAACATATCATCCACCAACATTTCCGTCACCTACAACGGGACCCCACCACTGGCCATATCTTCCCATCCCCTCCCCTCTCTGCGTTCCGCAGAGACCATTCCCTCCGTAACTCCCTGGTCCACTCGTCCCTTCCCACCCCATCCCCGGGCACTTTCCCCTGCAACCGCACGAGATGCAACACCTGTCCCTTTACCTCCCCCCTCAACTCCATCCAAGGACCCAAACAGTCTTTCCAGGCGAGGCAGAGGTTCACCTGCACCTCCTCCAACCTCATCTACTGTATCCGCTGTTCCAGGTGTCAACTTCTCTACATCGGTGGGACCAAGCGCAGGCTCGGCGATCGTTTCAATGAACACCTCCGCTCAGTCCGCCTTAACCAACCTGATCTCCCGGTGGCTCAGCACTTCAACTCCCCCTCCCATTCCCAATCTGACCTTTCTGTCCTGGGCCTCCTCCATTGTCAAGAGTGAGGCCCAGCGCAAATTGGAGGAACAGCACCTCATATTTTGCTTGGACAGCTTACACCCCAGCGGTATGAACATTGACTCCTCTAACTTCGGAAAGCCCTTGCTTTCCCTCTCTATCCCCTCCCCTTCCCAGTTCTCCCACTTATCATACCATCTCCAACTACATTCGATCTTTGTCCCCATCATCAGTCTGAAGAAGGGTCTCGTCCCAAAACGTCACCTATTCCTTCTCCCCCCAGATGCTGCCTGACCCGCTGAGTTACTCCAGCATTTTGTGTCTACCACTTCTAAACCTCTGGCTTCAGATATCGACGAAATCAAAAAGAGTAAATAGCCACAGGTAAAAGTCAATACATCACCGCATTTTATTTGACAATCCAAACAAAGAACTCAACACCAGCAAAAGGATCAGCAGTCTACAGTGAAGCCGATGGGTGGAGGCCACAGGGAAGTGGCACCGCCCCGCCCCGCCCCGCTCCCCTCCAGCACGGACATTCCCAGACTGGCGTCCGGGTGCCACGGGAAACAGTGAATCAGCACTGCCCGGGAAACACAGCTGCCAGTCTCAGAGACACGCCAGCCAGCTCGTCCTCACACAACCACTGCCTGCTCAGTGTTGCTTTCTCCGGAAGGAACATCCTGTAGAGGGGGGGGGGGGGGGGGTGGAGAGGGAGAGGGAAGGGGGGTGGAGAGGGAGAGGAAAGGGGGAGACATCATTAGCAAGCCCTTCGGTCCACCGAGTCTGTGCCGAACAGCGATCACCCCCACACTATCCTACACACATACGATATGAGCGTTTGACGGCACTGGGCCTGTGCTCGTTGGAGTTTAGAAGGATGGGGGGGGGGGGGGCTTCATTGAAACATACCAAATAGTTTCAACTTGGATAGAGCAGATATTTCCACTAATGGGAAAGTCTCGGACCAGAGGCCATAGCCTCGGATTTAAAGGACGTTCCTTTAGGAAGGAGGCAGGGAGGAATTTCTTTAGCCAGAGGGTGGTGAATCTGTGGAATTCATTGCCACAGACGGCTGTGGAGGCAGTCATTTGACATTTTTACAGTGGAGGTTGATAGGTTCTTGAAGGGGATGGGTGTCAGGGGGGAGAAGGCAGGAGAATGGGGTTGAGAGGGAAAGATAGATCAACCGCCATCTAATGGCGGAGTAGACGCGACGGGCCGAATGGCCTAATTCTGCTCCTATAACATATGAACTTAATAGAAGGGCGCTGACCCAAACCTCCATTGAGTGACTCCAGCACTTAAGTGTGTCATTTTCCTGGTGGAAGAGGAGGTGGAGATGGCCAGGAATCAAGGAAGGTTTCCGTTTGAAGGATGCGTCACATTGAACAAAAGCAACAAATCACAAAATGGGGGAAGAGAATATTGGGGCGAGGAGAATTGAGGGAGAAAGAAAACTTCACCCAAAAGTCTAAAGTGAGATTGAGAGAGAACTGGGGCAGTCAGTCAGTCCACTAGCCTGTCCATTAGTAATGCAGATGTGCTGAACAACATCAACCAGCCATCACATACACCGATAAGCCAAAACATTACGACCACCTGCCTAATATGCTGTTGGTCCTCCGTGTGCAGCCCCATACGCAGCAGGGTGCGATGCACTGTGTATTGTGACACATTCCTCCCATGACCACCATTAACATTTTCCGTGACTTGTGCCACAGACCTTGTCGGTTCGGACCAGAAGGGATCGCCTACGTTGCCGTCGCGCATCGATGAGCCTTGGGCGTCCAACACCCTGCCTGTCGCCGGTTTGTGGGTTTGTCCCTCCTCGGACCACTGTCGGTCGGTCGGTCGGTACTCGCCACTGCTGACCGGGAGCACCCCACAAGCCTTGCCGTTTCAGAGATGCTCTGACCCAGTCGTCTGGCCATAACGATTTGTCAAAGTCGCTCAGGTCGTTACTCCTGCCCATTTCTCCTGCATCCAACACGTCAACTTCAAGAACTGACTCTTCACTTGCTGCCTAATATATCCCACCCCTTGGCAGGTGCCATTGTAACAAGATAATCAATGTGAACTTTTCCACCCTCCCCATCTCAACAGTGCCATCGTCAAACGGTACGGTCCCGTTTATAGTTCAAAGATAATGTTGAAACAGGCCATTTACCTGTGAGTCTGCCCTCAACCAAGGATCATAGAAACAGAAAATAGGTGGAGGCCATTTGGCCCTTTGAGCTAGCACCACCATTCATTGTGATCGTCCACAATCAGTAACCCGTGCCTGCCTTCTCCCCATACGCCTTGATTCCACTAGCCCATAGAGCTCTACCTACCTCTCTTTTAAATCCATCCCGTGAATTGGCCTCCACTGCCCTCTGTGGCAGAGAATTCCACAAATTCACAACTCTCTGGGCGAAAAAGTTTCTTCTCACCTCAGTTGTAAATGGCCTCCCCTTTATTCTTAGACTGTGTGTGTGTGTGTGTGTGTGTGTGTGTGTGTGTGTGTGTGTGTGTGTGTGGCCCCTGGTTCTGCATCACCAGGACACCAGTTCTATGTTGCACACTAGGGACAATTTGCAGAAGCCAATTAACCTACAAACCCGCACGTCTTCTGGAAGTGTGACGAAACTGGGTCAGGCAGCATCTCTGCGTTAAAGCTATCCTACACACACTGGGGACAATTTACAATTTTACCAAAACCAATTAGCCGATAAAACCTGTACGTCTTTGGGGTGTGGGAGGAAGCTGGCCTGAACCCGACCCAGTCCCATTGTCACCCATCCATGTTCTCCAGAGATGCTGCCTGACCCGCTGAGTTACTCCAGCTTTGGGGTTTTTTGCAAGCCCGCACCTGAACTTCCTTGCTTGTGCAGAACTGTGCTGCGTAGCAGAGCACAAGACAATTCTCAGCAAGCCAGTGACCAGGGTGAGGTGGGGGATAGACACAAAATGCTGGAGTAACTCAGCGGGACAGGCAGCGTCTCTGGGGAGAAGGAACGAGTCGAAACCCGAAACGTCACCCGTCCCTTCTCTCCAGAGATGCCGCCTCTCCCGCCGAGTTACTCCGGTATTTTGTGTCTATCTCCGGTGTAAGGCGGCACCTGCTGTTCCCTCCTACAGTGTGGGGCGGTGAGGTGTCCACTCACCTTCTGTTAGCCTCGCCTTTCCTCCTGTGGGCTGACAGAGAACAGTGGAGCATCCGACACACAGTACGACCGTCTGTGCATGGCTGAAAACAGTGGTGATCTTGTAGCAGCCTGGAGGGACAGCAACACAGGGGGTCAGGGGCAGAGTGAGAGAGGGAGGGCAACACAGGGGGTCAGGGGCAGAGGGAGGGAGGGAGAGCAACACAAGGGGTCAGGGGCAGAGTGAGAGAGGGAGGGAGGGAGAGCAACACAGGGGGTCAGGGGCAGAGCGAGGGAGGGAGAGCAACACAGGGGGTCAGGGGCAGAGTGAGAGAGGGAGGGAGGGAGAGCAACACAGGGGGTCAGGGGCAGGGCGAGGGAGAGCAACACAGGGGGTCAGGGGCAGAGTGAGAGAGGGAGGGAGAGCAACACAGGGGGTCAGGGGCAGAGGGAGGGAGGGAGAGCAACACAAGGGGTCAGGGGCAGAGTGAGAGAGCAACACGGGGTCAGGGGCAGAGAGAGGGAGAGCAACACAGGGGGTCAGGGGCAGAGTGAGGGAGAGCAACACAGGGGGGCAGGGAGGGAGAGCAACACAAGGGGTGAGGGGCAGAGTGAGAGAGCAACACAGGGGGTCAGGGGCAGAGCGAGGGAGAGCAACACAGGGGGTCAGGGGCAGAGTGAGGGAGAGCAACACAGGGGGTCAGGGGCAGAGCGAGGGAAACACATGGAAGCCTCCTCTCAGTCACAGCGTGGAAACAGGCCCTTCAGCACAGCTTGCTCATGCTGACCAACATGTCTCAGACCCGAGAGACACACACGTGCACAGAGACAAACACACGCACAGGCACAGACAAGCACAGGCACAGAAACATAGAGGCCGGCAATCACAATTCAACGTGGAGACATGATTTTCCCGGCACTCTGTGCCCAGTGCCCAGACTCAGGTAAGATACGCACCAGGACACTTAACATCCATGAAGTAGGAGTTTGGGCTCTGCACCAAACGCTTCTTCTTGTGTTTCCGCTTCTCCTCCTCGGGGGACGGGTGCAACAAATCTTTTGCCAGCTGCGGACACAAAGAACAGCGTGAGCCTCAGGCGCCCTCTGCACACCAGTTGAAGGGCTTCGGTACCCATGCAAGGCCAGAGGCTCGCGAGGCAGCAGAGAGGGACTTGGCAATGAACAAGTGCGGCACGGTGGCGCAGTGGTAGAGAGCTACTGCATTACAGCGCGACACCCGGGTTCAATCCCGACCACGGGTGCTGTCTGGACAGATTGCACGTTCTCCCCGTGACCTGCGTGGGTTTTCTCCAAGATCTTCACGTTCTTCCCACACTGCAAAGACGTGCAGATTTGCAGGCTAATTGGCTTGGTGTCAATGCAAAATTGTCGCTCGTGTGTAGGATAGTGCTGGTGTGCGGGGATCGCTCGATTGCGGACTCGGTGGGCCGAAGGGGCCATTTCCGCGCTGTATCTCTCAACTAAACTAACATGAACGGGCGATCGATGGCCAGTGTGGACTCGGTGGGCCAAAGGGTCTGTTTCCATGCTGCGTCTCTAAACAAAATTGAAACCCTCCTCCTGATTTCTTAAAAACATAGAAAATAAGTGCAGGAGGCCATTCGGCCCTTCGAGCCAGCACCGCCATCCATTGTGATCATGGCTGATCATTCTCAATCAGTAACCTGTGCCTGCCTTCTCCCCATACCCCTTGATTCCACTAGCCCCGAGAGCTCTAACTAACTCTCTTTTAAATCCATCCAGTGAATCGGCCTCCACTGCCCTCTGTGGCAGAAAATTCCACAGATTCACAACTCTCTGGGTGAAAACGTTTTTTTCTCACCTCAGTTTTAAATGGCCTCCCCTTTATTCTTAGACTGTGTGTGGCCCCTGGTTCCGGACTTCCCCCAACATTGGGAACAATTTTCCTGCATCTAGCTTGTCCCGTCCTTTAATAATTTTGTACGTTTCCATACGATCCCCTCTCATCCGTCTAAATTCCAGTGAACACAAGCCCAGTCTTTCCAATAATATTTTATTATGCTAGATTATGTTTTGCCTCCTTTGCAAGCAGGCCTCAAGCATAAACAGGCCTCAAGCATAATTTTATACGTTTCTATAAGGTTCTTGTTCCAGCTAAGCCGAGCACTGCGTCAACGACCTTGCATTCTGAAAGCCTCCTTCCACAGGTCACACCTCGGCATATCACACCCTGCTCACGGAAAGCAAGGTCGGCTTATCACTAAAGCTGATATCAACAAGAGCAATAAAATGCTGGAGACACGGGGAACTGCAGACGCTGCAATCCTCCGCAAGACACAAAGTGCTGGAGGAACTGACCGGGTCAGGCAGCGTCTGGAGGGCACGGACGGACTCTTTGGGCCGAGACATTTCTTGGGTGAATGAAGAAGGGCACTGGCCTGAAACATCAGCTTTCCATTCCCGCTGTGTTTGTCATTAAAATGTTGGCTGGGGCACCCTGCTCTTTGAAATTGTGGAAATTAAGCCTATTAAAATAGGAGGCCACTCGGCCCATCAATATGGTCACGGCTGATCTGTCCCAAGGTCTCATCTCTTCTGTTAAAATGTGTCAGAAGGAACTGCAGGTGCTGGTTTATACACAAAGTGCTGGAGTAACTCAGCGGGTCAGGCAGCATCTCTGGAGGACACGGATAGGTGACGTTTCGGGTCTGAAGTAGTCATCTATTATTTGCAGCAGCTGAGCGACTCCAGCATTTTGTCTCTATCCTTTTCCTGTTTGTCTCCATGGTCATCAAATCCCCGATCTTTAATTACTTCCATTTACTTTAGAGATACAGCGCAGAAACAGGCCCTTCAGCCCACTGAGCCAGTGCTGACCACCGATCACCCCATGCACTAGCACTATTCTACACACGAGGGACATTTTACAATATTTACTGGACATTTAACCTACAAACCTGTAAGAAGGAACTGCAGATGTTGGTTTAAACCAAAGACAGACACAAAAACCTGGAATGAAGGCAGCATCTCTGGAGAGAAGAAATGGGTGACGTATCGGGTCGAGACCCTTCTCAGTCCGAAGAACCTGTACGTCTTTGGATTGTGGGAGGAAATCAGAGCGCCCGGAGAAAACGCACACGGTCACGGGGAGAAGGTGCAAACTCCGTATGGACATCATCCGTAGTCAGGAACGAACCCGGGTCTCTGGCGCTGCAGGGCAGCAACACTACCACTGCGCCACTCTGTCATCCCTTCCTCTTGAAGTACCTCTAATCATCTGGCCTTGAAGATCCCACGGCATAGAACAGACAGAACAATGGTCTAGGACAGACACAAAATGCCGCCTGACCCGCTGACATACTCCAGCAATTTGTGTCCATCTTTGGTATAAACCAGCATCTGCAGTTCCTTTTTATGCCATGGTTTCGGACCTCATTTTAAAGATGGCAACAGCCAACAGGCCTTCTTTAGCATTGTTGCAGCTAGATGTTTGTGAAACTCGCATCAGGCTGATAAGATTAAAATAAGCGGTCCGTTAAATTCTAGGAGTAGAATTAGGCCATTCGGCCCATCAAGTCTACTCCGCCATTCAATCCTTCTCAACCCCATTCTCCTGCCTTCTCCCCATAACCCCTGATGTCCGTACTAATCATGAATCTATCTCTATCTGCCTTAAAAACATCCATTGACAGCCTCCAGTGGCAAAGAATTCCAGATTCACCACCCTCGGACTAAAGAAATCCCCCTCCTCATCTCCTTCCTAAAGGAATGTCCTTTTATTCTAAGGCTATGACCTCTGGTATTAAGATTCTCCCACTGGTAGAAACATCCTTTCCACGTCCACTCGATCCAGGGCGGCAGCCAAAGTGTTAAAAGCTCCACTGTTTAAAGTCGACAGCGAATTGCTAAAATTAAAACTGCAACTTCAGGGTCCAAGTAGAAATCATCCTGGGGAATTCTGAAATAAATCTTTAACAGCAAGTAGAGGGGAAATCAAGTCTGAACAGCTGCAGCAAGCCACACAAAGTTCAACTTCTCACTGTGTTTATTATGGCTACAGGCCAAGTTGTCACGAGGCAAATAATCCAAACAGGTGCTGGAAACGTAACTATCAGGGAATGATAAAGCATTTTACTGATATAGGCCACCCCCCCCTCACTGTGTATACCTCCCCTTTAAATCTGCTTTGCAAAAAAACAATGCACATTTCACAATTCAGCAGTGCTGAACTATCCACCTCTTTGGTAACCCCCGGACTATCCTTGATCGGACTTTGCCGGCTTTACCTTGCACTAAACGTCATTCCCTTATCATGAATCTGTTTCACTGTAAACGGCTCAATTGTCATCGTGTATTTATCGTCTTTCTGCTGACTCGATAGCACGCAACAAAAGCTTTTCACTCTACCTCGGTTCGCATGGCAATAAACTAAACTGTAAACAACCCCTTCCCCGGGTAACCTCCCCTTTCAATTATATTTGCAAATTTTGGCAATTTTATAGGTGCAAATTTCCAGTCCAAGATAACCCCCTTGTCACCTTTATTCGGATTTAATTTGGGAATTACGGCTCTCACTTTTAATGCCGAATTAGTAACATGCTTTGCAGCCCCCTTCTCACATGCACATTCTCACCATTCCTATCCCATCTGTCTCTCTGTGAAGCTCCGTTTCAAATCTCTTTGCAACATTCCCACCCCCACCATCCCAGGTTGCTCCCCTTTAAATCTGCTTTTGCAGCCCCTTTGCAAAGTACAATGCACATTCCCACCTTTTCCTGAAGATAAGACACAAAATTCTGGAGTAACTCAGAGGGGGACAGGCGGCATCTCTGGAAAGAAAGAATGGGTGACATTTTGGGTCAAGACACATCTTCGGGTCTCGACCCAAAACATCACCCATTCCCTTCTCTCCAGAGTTGCTGCCTGTCCCCTCTGAGTTACTCCAGCATTTTGTGTCTATCTTCGGTTTAAACCAGCATCAGCAGTGCAATGCACATTCCCACCTTTGCAATACCACCCCCTCCTTTGCAATACCAACCCTCCCCGCAAAAGTGCAATGCACATTCCCACCTTTGCAATACCACCCCCTCCTCAGTCCCTTTTAAATTCTGCTTTCACAGCCCCTCCCCGCAAAAGTGCAATGCACATTCCCACCTTTGCTATACCATCCCCTCCTCAGTCCCTTTTAAATTCTGCTTTCACAGCCCCTCCCCGCAAAAGTGCAATACCACCCCCTCCACAGTCCCTTTTAAATTCTGCTTTTGAAGCCCCCCCCCCCCCCCCTCACCTCCCTCTTCATCTTTGCAAAAGTGCAATGCAAAATCCCCATCTGTCTCTCTGGGAACCTTGCCTTTTAAATTCTGCTTTTGTAGCCCCCTTCCCCCTCCCCAACTATTTGCAAAAGTGTAATGCAATATCCCCCATCTCGCCGCCATTTGTCTCCCTGGGAACCTTGCCTTTTAAAATCTGCTTTTGCAGCCCCCTCCCCTATTTGCAAAAGTGCAATACCACCCCCTCCTTAGTTCCTTTTAAATTCTGCTTTTGCAGCCCCCTCCCTTCTTTGCAAAAGTGCAATGCAAAATCCCCATCCGTCTCTCTGGGAACCTTGCCTTTTAAATTCTGCTTTTGCAGCCCCCTCCCCTCTTCGCAATACCACCCCCTCCTCAGTCCCTTTTCAATTCTGCTTTTGTAGCCCCCCTCCTTTTTGCAATACCACCCCCTCCTCAGTCCCTTTTAAATACTGCTTTTGCAGCCACCTCCCCCTCTTTGCAAAAGTACAACGCACATTCCCACCTTTGCAATACCACCCCCTCAGTCCCTTTTAAATTCTACTTTTGCAGCCCCCTCCATTCTTTGCAATACCACCCCCTCCTCAGTCCCTTTTAAATTCTGCTTTTGCAGCCCCCTTCCCTCTTTGCAAAAGTGCAATGCACATTCTCACCTTTGCAATACCACCCCGTCCTCAGTCCCTTTTAAACTCTGTTTTTGTAGCCCCCCCCCCCCCCCCTCCTCTCCTCTTTGCAAAAATGCAATGCAAAATCCCCATCCGTCTCTTTGGGAACCTTGTCTTTTAAATTCTGCTTTCGTAGCCCCCTTCCCCCCTTCCCCCCTCCCCATCTCTTTGCAAAAGTGCGATGCGATATCCCCATGTCGCCGCCATCCGCCTCTGGGAACCTCCCCCTTCTTCACTCTCCGCCATGTGCAGCCAGGGCCGCCTGCAGACTGAACGCGCGCGATCCGGGACAAGGGGGTGCGCTCCCCTTTGTCCCCCCTCGCGCCGTTGCCCCTGGTAACCCCGGGGGTATCCCATCCCCTCCCCTCCCCTCCCCCCCCCACACGGGCGCCGTCAGTCGCGGCGGAGAGGAGCAAGAAGAAGGCGCCGCCATCTTGCCCTCGCCTCGCCTCGCCGCGGATTTCGTCGACGGTTTTTCCACCTCGTCCCCCTCCCTCCTTCCCTCTCTCGATCGACCGACCGACTCCCCCGTCACCGCGACCCTCTCCGGCCGCTTTCAGGCCGTCTCCCGGCCCCCTCCCGCTTCCCCTCTGCCGGCGCCACTCACAGGCATGTTGGCTTCGACTCGCCGCCGTGGTAAAAGGAAGAAGCCCAGCCAGGGATCTGACTATAACGGGGTTTCCCGGGGCGCAGGGACCGGAAGCGCGCCTACGTCACTGCGTGGCGTCTGCCAGCTCCGCCATCTTGGGAAGGTCAGTCTTGCCCCTCCCATCAATAATTACCAAAGACGCCAGAGGAATACGACACTGCGTGGCGTCTGCCAGCTCCGCCATCTTGGGAAGGTCAGTTTTGCCCCTCCCATCAATAATTACCAAAGACACCAGTCTGTAGAAGGGTCTCGACCCGAAACGTCACCCATTCCTTCTCTCCCGGAGATGCTGCCTGACCCGCTGAGTTACCCCAGCATTTTGTGAATAAATACCTTCGAGAGGAACAATACGTCACTGCGTGGCGTCTGCCAGCGCCGCCATCTTGGGAAGGTCAGTCTTGCCCCTCCCATCAATAATTACCAAAGACGCCTGAGGAACAATACGTCACTGCTTGGCGTCTGCCAGCGCCGCCATCTTGTGAAGGTCAGTCTTGCCCCTCCAATCAATAATGAGCAAAGACACCAGAGGAAGAATACGTTACTGCGTGGCGTCTGCCAGCGCCGCCATCTTGGAAAGGTCAGTCTTGCCCCTCCCATCAGTAATTACCAAAGACACCAGGGGAACAAGTCAAGTCAATTTTATTTGTACAGCACATTTAAAAACAACCCACCACGTTGACCAAAGTGCTGTACATCAGTTCAGACACTAAGAACAAACATACAAGATGGACGTTTGGCCATAGGTGCAGGAGGAGGCCATTCGGCCCTTCGAGCCAGCACCGCCATTCAATGTGATCAGAAGGGTCTCGACCCGAAACGTCATCCATTCCTTCTCTCCTGAGATGCTGCTTGACCTGCTGAGTTACTCCAGCATTTTGTGAATAAATACCTTCGATTTGTACCAGCATCTGCAGTTATTTTCTTATACATAATGTGATCCTGGCTGATCATTCTCAATCAGCACCCCGTTCTGCCCTCTCCCCATACCCCCTGACTCCGCCATCCTTAAGAGCTCTATCTAGCTCTCTCTTGAAAGCATTCAGAGAATTGGCCTCCACTGCCTTCTGAGACAGTGAATTCCACAGATTCGCAACTCTCTGACTGAAAAAGGTTTTCCTCATTTAAAATGTCTAGATGTCGGACATTTAGACATCTCCGTTCTAAATGTCCGACCCCTTATTCTTAAACTGTAGCCCTTGGTTCTGGACTCCCCCAACATTGGGAACATGTTTCCTGCCTCTAACGTGTCCAACCCCTTAATAATCTTATATGTTTCGATAAGATCCCCTCTCATCCTACTAAATTCCAGTGTATACAAGCCTAGCCGCTCCAGTCTTTCAACATACGACAGTCCCGCCATTCCGGGAATTAACCTAGTGAACCTACGCTGCACGCCCTCAATAGCAAGAATATCCTTCCTCAGATTTGGAGACCAAAACTGCACACAGTACTCCAGGTGCGGTCTCACTAGGGCCCTGTACAACTGCAGAAGGACAATAGACAATAGGTGCAGGAGTAGGCCATTCAGCCCTTCGAGCCAGCACCGCCATTCAATGCGATCATGGCTGATCACTCTCAATCAGTACCCCGTTCCTGCCTTCTCCCCATACCCCCTCACTCCGCTATCCTTAAGAGCTCTATCCAGCTCTCTCTTGAAAGCATCCAACGAACTGGCCTCCACTGCCTTCTGTGGCAGAGAATTCCACACCTTCACCACTCTCTGACTGAAAAAGTTCTTCCTCATCTCCGTTCTAAATGGCCTACCCCTTATTCTTAAACTGTGGCCCCTTGTTCTGGACTCCCCCAACATTGGGAACATGTTTCCTTCCTCTAATGTGTCCAATCCCCTAATTATCTTATATGTTTCAATAAGATCCCCCCTCATTCTTCTAAATTCCAGTGTATACAAGCCTAATTGCTCCAGCCTTTCAACATACGACACTCCCGCCATTCCGAGAATTAACCTAGTGAACCTACGCTGCACGCCCTCAATAGCAAGAATATCCTTCCTCAAATTTGGAGACCAAAACTGCACACAGTACTCCAGGTGCGGTCTCACCAGGGCCCGGTACAACTGTAGAAGGACCTCTTTGCTCCTATACTCAACTCCTCTTGTCATGAAGGCCAACATTCCATTGGCTTCACTGCCTGCTGTACCTGCATGCTTCCTTTCAGTGACTGATGCACTAGGACACCCAGATCTCGTTGAACATCCCCTCTTCCTAACTTGACACCATTCAGATAATAATCTGCCTTTCTATTCTTACTTCCAAAGTGAATAACCTCACACTTATCTACATTAAACTGCATCTGCCATGTATCCGCCCACTCACACAACCTGTCCAAGTCACCCTGCAGCCTTATTGCATCTTCCTCACAATTCACACTACCCCCCAGCTTAGTATCATCTGCAAATTTGCTAATGGTACTTTTAATCCCTTCATCTAAGTCATTAATGTATATCGTAAATAGCTGGGGTCCCAGCACCGAACCTTGCGGTACCCCACTGGTCACTGCCTGCCATTCCGAAAGGGACCCATTTATCCCCACTCTTTGCTTTCTGTCTGTCAACCAATTTTCTATCCAAGTCAGTACCCTACCCCCAATACCATGTGCTCTAATTTTGCCCACTAATCTCCTATGTGGGACCTTGTCGAAGGCTTTCTGAAAGTCGAGGTACACCACATCCACTGACTCTCCCCTGTCAATTTTCCTAGTTACATCCTCAAAAAATTCCAGTAGATTTGTCAAGCATGATTTCCCCTTCGTAAATCCATGCTGACTCGAATGATCCTGTTACTGCTATCCAAATGCTCAGCAATTTCGTCTTTTATAATTGACTCCAGCATCTTCCCCACCACTGATGTCAGACTAACTGGTCTATAATTACCTGTTTTCTCTCTCCCTCCTTCCTTAAAAAGTGGGATAACATTTGCTATCCTCCAATCCACAGGAACTGATCCTGAATCTATAGAACATTGAAAAATGATCTCCAATGCTTCCACTATTTCTAGAGCCACCTCCTTAAGTACCCTGGGATGCAGACCATCAGGCCCTGGGGATTTATCAGCCTTCAGTCCCATCAGTCTACCTTAAACCATGACCTCTTTGCTCCTATACTCAACTCCTCTTGTTATGAAGGCCAACATTCCATTGGCTTTCTTCACTGCCTGCTGTACCTCCCCTTTGAAATCGCCTGTACTGGTGTAGTAAGCAAAGGACCCTTTTTAGTAGGCAATACCTGCCATTTTAGTAGGCAAGGTCTGCCATTTTAGTAGGCAAAACCCACCGTTTCTCTGCCTCTCGTAGTGTAATCAGTGTTGTGGGGGAACAGTATGTGTGATGATACCATTAAAATGCAGAATATATCTCATCTATCAACTCACAGATTTTTGTTATTTTTCTTTTTAAATGTTTCTGCGAGTTTCTGCCTACTAAAATGGTGCCGTGAAGCACTACGGTTTTTGGGGTCGAGTGGTCCATCTTGCTCCTCTAGTATCTTTGATAATTACCATCAAATACTTTATCATTAACAATGATTATTAAAAGCTTTAATTATTTAATTTCCAATTAGAGACATTTCAATTAGAAACATTTCAATTATTTTATTTCAGAAATATCATTAAAAATATTTTCTTTTAAGATTCAAGATTCAAGATTCAAGATAGCTTTATTTGTCATCCAATATTGGACGAAATTCAGTCACCCACAGTCCAACAATAAAAGCATTAAATAAGCATTAAAATTACACAACCCCAAAAAAACCCCAAAACACAGTCCAACAATAAAAGCATTAAATAGGCATTCAAATTACACAACCCCAAAAACCCCCAAAACACAGCCCAACAATAAAAGCATTAAATATGCATTCAAATTACACAACCCCAAAACCCCCAAAAACACAGTCCAACAATAAAAGCATTAAATAGGCATTCAAATTACCCAACCCCAAAAACACACAAAAAAAGAAACATCCATCAAAGAAACATCCATCGCAGTGAGTCTCCTCCAGTCCTCTCTCTCCTCACTGTGATGGAAGGCCACAATGTCTTTCCCTTCTCCTGCTGTCCTTATTTTCTTATAAATGTTTTAACTTTTTAAATGTAATTATAAACATTTTAATCATAATTCATTATTTTAAATATTATATATTAGTTTTATTGTGTTTTATTTTCTGTTAATTATAAATGTTTTAATTGTCTTATTTTAATTATAAACATTTTAATCATAATTATTTTAAATATATATTAGTTTTATTGTGTTTTACTTTCTTTTAATAAAAAATGTTCTAATTGTTTTTTATGATAAACATTTTAATCATAATTAATTATTTTTAAATTATATATTAGTTTTATTGTTTTATTTTCTTTTAATGATAAATGTTTTAATTGTTTATTTCAATTATTATTATATTTCATTTTTTATTTTCTGTTAATTATAAATGTTTTAATTGTCATATTTTTATTATAAACATTTAAATTATAATTCATTATTTTAAATATATATTAGTTTTATTGTGTTTTATTTTATTTTAATAAAAATGTTCTAATTGTTTTATTTTTATGATAAGCATTTTAATCATAATCAATTATTTTAAATATTATTTATTAGTTTTATTGTTTTATTTTCTTTTAATGATAAATGTTTTAATTGTTTATTTCAATTATAATTATTATATTTAATTTTTTAATTTTCTGTTAATTATAAATGTTTTAATTGTCTTATTTTAAGTATAAACATTTAATCATAATTAATTATTTTAAATATATATTCGTTTTATTGTGTTTTATTTTCTGTTAATTATAAATGTTTTAATTGTTTATTTCAATTATAATTATTATATTTCATTTTTTTATTTTCTGTTAATTATAAATGTTTTAATTGTCTTATTTTAAGTATAAACATTTAATCATAATTAATTATTTTAAATATATATTAGTTTTATTGTGTTTTATTTTCTGTTAATTATAAATGTTTTAATTGTTTTATTTTAATTATATTTCATGTTTTTATGTTCTGTTAATTATATGTTTTCATTGTCTTATTTTTATTATAAACGTTTTCATCATAATTAATTATTTTAAATATACATTAGTTGTATTGTGGTTTGATTTTCTTTTAATTATAAATGTTTTAATTGTTTAATTTCAGTTATAATTATTATTTCATTTTTATATTTTTGTTTAATTATAAATGTTTTATTTTTATTATAAACATTTTAATCATAATTAATTATTTTAAATATTATATATTAGTTTTATTGTGTTTTATTTTCTTTTATCTATAAATGTAACACTATAACGCTGTAACATTATACTCTGTGCTGTGCTATTTTTCTTTTGCTCTACCTGTTATACATGTGTATGGCTTGATTTGACTAGATTGCGTACAAACAGAAGCTTTTCACTGTATCCTGGTGCATGTGATATTAATAAAACAATACAATATATTTTAAGAATCAAATCTGTGGCTTGTGTTTGTTTTATGTTGGGATTTTCAAACAAGAGCAGAGAGGTTGTGGTCTTCGGTTTCCTCCCACACTCCAAAGATGTACAGGTATGTAGGTTAATTGGCTGGGTAAATGTAAAAATTGTCCCTAGTGGGTGTAGGATAGTGTTAATGTACAGGGATCGCTGGGCGGCACGGACTTGGTGGGCCGAAAAGGCCTGTTTCCGGCTGTATATATATGATATGATGATATGATTTTGTAGAAACGAGGAACTGAGGCAAGGGACCAGGTGCTTAGGCCAGGCGCCAGCTCTCGGACACCTCCTCATGCCTACCCTTTGACTAGGCCACAGTTTAAGAATCAGGGGTCGGCCATTTAGAACTGAGATGAGGAAAAACTTTTTCAGTCAGAGAGTTGTGAATCTGTGGAATTCTCTGCCTCAGAAGGCAGTGGAGGCCAATTCTCTGAATGCATTCAAGAGAGAGCTAGATAGAGCTCTTAAGGATAGCGGAGTCAGGGGGTATGGGGAGAAGGCAGGAACGGGGTACTGATTGAGAATGATCAGCCATGATCACATTGAATGGCGGTGCTGGCTCGAAGGGCCGAATGGCCTCCTCCTGCACCTATTGTCTATTGTCTATTGACCCCACAGTCGAAGACCAGGCCACCATCTCCCAGACTGTTTCTGATCTCACCACCACCGGCCATCTCCCCTCCACAGTCTCCAAACTCATCGTTCCCCAGCCCCGCACTGCCCGCTTATTCAAGAGAGAGTTGGATGTAGCTCTTCGGGCGAACAGAATCAAGGAATATAGGAAGAAAGCAGGAATGGGGTGCTGATTGTGGATGATCAGCCATGATCATATTGAATGGCGGTGCTGGCTCGAATGGCCCTCTCCTGCACCTGTTTTTTATGTTTCTATGCTCCAAAGAGTAGGAATAAACGGATCCTTTTCAGAATGGCAGGCAGTGACTAGTGGGGTACCGCAAGACTCAGTGCTGGGACCCCAGCTATTTACAATATATATTAATGATTTGGACGAGGGAATTGAATGCAACATCTCCAAGTTTGCGGATGACACGAAGCTGGGGGGCAGTGTTAGCTGTGAGGAGGATGCTAGGAGGCTGCAAGATGACTTGGATAGGTTAGGTGAGTGGACAAATGCATGGCAGATGCAGTATAATGTGGATAAATGTGAGGTTATCCACTTTGGTGGCAAGAACAGGAAAGCAGACTATTATCTGAATGGTGGCCGATTAGGAAAAGGGGAGATGCAACTGGATAGACTCGGCTTGTACTTGCTAGAATTTAGAAGACTGAGGGGGGATCTTATAGAAACTTACAAAATTCTTAAGGGGTTGGACAGGCTAGATGCAGGAAGATTGTTCCCGATGTTTGGGAAGTCCAGAACAAGGGGTCACAGTTTAAGGATAAGGGGGAAGTCTTTTAGGACCGAGATGAGAACGTTTTTTTTCACACAGAGAGTGGTGAATCTGTGGAATTCTCTGCCACAGAAGGTAGTTGAGGCCAGTTCATTGGCTATATTTAAGAGGGAGTTAGATGTGGCCCATGTGGCTAAAGGGATCAGGGGGTATGGAGAGAAGGCAGGTACGGGATACTGAGTTGGATGATCAGCCATGATCATATTGAATGGCGGTGCGTACAGGCTCGAAGGGCCGAATGGCCTACTCCTGCACCTACTTTCTATGTTTCTATCCCTCCACCCTTCCTTGTATTTTAGACTTTACTTTAGAGAGCGGTCCCATACGGGACAAGCCAATTTAGCTCAAACTACGGGACAGTTGGCAACCCTAGAAGGAACTGCAGATGCTGGTTTAAAAGGAAGACAAACACGCCAGCTTTTTGTGTCTATCTAGGATGGTTTGTGTGATCGGTTTGGGCTGCGCCCACAACTCTCTCTGCAATTCCTTGCGGTCTAGGATGGAGCTTTGTCCCGATAAAATGCTTTCTGCTCAAATTGTGATAAGGTGCTTTATCAATTTTTCAAAAATAAACTTTTACCCAGAGTTTCTTCATCAAATAACACAACCACGCTCTTGAAGCAGTTGGATTGGGAACCTTTGGGTTGGGTAATTTGGGTGTTTTTGGGGTTGGGTAATTTGAATGCCTATTTAATGCTTTTATTGTTGGACTGTGTTTTTTTGGGGTTTTGGGGTTGTGTAATTTGAATGCCTATTTAATGCTTTTATTGTTGGACTGTGTTTTGGGGGTTTTTTGGGGTTGTGTAATTTTAATGCCTATTTAATGCTTTTATTGTTGGACTGTGGGTGACTGAATTTCGTCCAATATTGGATGACAAATAAAGCTATCTTGAATCTTGATCTTGAATCTTTGAATGACCAGTTTCCCAACAAGGGGACAATTCCCTGCACACTTTCCCTTTAAGAAAGTTGGGCACGGTCCAAAACTTAGGCAGAAACTTTTTATACATACAAAGAAAATTCTTTCCACAAACAGGAAGGTCCTGCCCCGAATTATCCTTGTCCAGAATGGAAATGGAAAATTAAATGAATTCGAAAATGATTTTGTTTGTGGGCTGCTTGCTACTGAGAGGGGAAGGGAGGGGGGAAGAGAGAGGAGAAGGGGGGAGGGGGAGAGGAGAGGGGGAGAGAGGGGGAGAGGAGAAAGAAGGGGTGAGAGGAGAAAGAAGGGGAGAGAAGGGGAGAGAGAGAGGGAGGGGGGAAAGAGGGAGGGGGAAAGAGAGAGGGAGGGGGAAGAGAGAGGGAGGGGGAAGAGAGAGGGGGGGAGAGAGAGGGAGGGGGGGGGAGAGGGAGGGGGGAGAGAGAGGGAGGGGGGAGAGAGGGAGGGGGGAGAGAGGGAGGGGGGAGAGAGAGGGAGGGGGAGAGAGAGGGAGGGGGAGAGAGTGGGAGGGGGAAGAGAGAGGGAGGGGGGAGAGAGAGGGAGGGGGGAGAGAGGGAGGGGGAGAGAGAGGGAGGGGGGAGAGAGTGGGAGGGGGAAGAGAGAGGGAGGGGGGGAGAGAGAGGGGAGGGGGAAGAGAGAGAGGGAGGGGGAAGAAGAGATGAGAGGAGAAAGGAGGGGAGGGGGAAAGAAGAGGGGTGAAGGGAGAGAAGGGGGAATGGGAGAGGCGAAACAGGGGGAGGAGAGGGAAGAGGGGATAGGAGGGTAGGGAAGAGAGAGGGAGGGGGAAGAAGAGAGAGAGAGGGAGGGGGGAATGAAGGGGGGAGGAGAGGGAGGGGAAAGGGGTAGAGGAGAAAGAGGGAAGAGAGAGGGAGGGGGAGTATAGAAAGA